>NW_027307971.1:171626-287323 GCF_047496885.1 Scyliorhinus torazame
CGGCGCTCCCTCAGCACTGACCCTCCCACAGTGCGGCGCCCCCTCAGCACTGACCCTCCCACAGTGCGGAGCTCCCTCAGCACTGACCCTCCCACAGTGCGGCGCTCCCTCAGCACTGACCCTCCCACAGTGCGGAGTTCCCTCAGCACTGACCCTCCCACAGTGCGGAGCTCCCTCAGCACTGACCCTCCCACAGTGCGGAGCTCCCTCAGCACTGACCGTCCCACAGTGCGGCGCTCCCTCAGCACTGACCCTCCCACAGTGCGGCGCTCCCTCAGCACTGACCCTCCCACAGTGCGGCGCTCCCTCAGCACTGACCCTCCCACAGTGCGGCGCTCCCTCAGCACTGACCCTCCCACAGTGCGATCCCGTAGAGCGAGCGGATCGGCAGGGGGGGGGGGGGGGGGGGGAGTTTCATACTCACAACACAACGACGCCCCCTTCTGCGAATCTCCACTGCTGTAGCTGGTGAAGCAGGCCCCAGTATTCAGCACGCCCATGGGCGGAGAGCTCCGCAGGGTCCTGGCGAAGGGGAAGGAGTAGATCATGGCCGGGAAGCTCCTCATGTGCCCCATCGGACAGAGACCGTCCTGGGTCATGTCCGGGTCGCGTGAGGGGATCCCTGCCCCTTTGGTCCCGTGCTCTCCGGCTCCAACCGCCTGCAGACAGTCACCGCCGCCTTGCTCACCAGCCCAGGGTTTGGGGAGGGTGCATGTCCTAAATCTCGCCCCTCCCGTGTCGTCCGAGGGGCCCTGTGCACGAGAGAGAGAGAGAGCACGTGACTCCAAGCATTAATACGTGACTCCAACACAACTTCAGGCTAACAGATTCAATCCGATTTACACAGATCTGAGATGATTACACAGAGGCAACGGCGGTCAGTTACGTTTTTAGAAGTTCCCGTCATTCGGCTGAACATCAGGCGTCGAAAGGGCCAGATAATAATAATAATATAAAGACGCGGCAGCAAAAGGAATTCGGCCCATCAAGAGGGCGGCACAGTGGTTAGCACTGCTGCCTCACAGCCGCTGAGCTGCTGTGGTATAAAGAATCAAAGGTTCTGCTCCTTCTCGTAACCCTAACCCTAACCCTAACCCTAACCCTTTATTTTCCTTCAACACAGCTCGGTAGAAAAGCTCTCGTCATCGCCGCAAAGGCCACCCGAAGCTTCTTGACATCTAAGAACATCAGAGCTAGGAGCAGGAGTCGGTCATCTGGCCCCTCGAGCCTGCTCCACCATTCAATGAGATCATGGCTGATCTTTTGTGGACTCAGTTCCACTTTCCGGCCCGAACACCATAACCCTTAATCCCTTTATTCTTCAAAAAACTATCTTTATCTTAAAAACATTTAATGAAGGAGCCTCTACTGCTTCGCTGGGCAAGGAATTCCAGAGATTCACAACCCTTTGGGTGAAGAAGTTCCTCCTAAACTCCGTCCTAAATCTACTTCCCCTTACTTTGAGGCTGTGCCCCCTAGTTCTGCTTTCACCCGCCAGTGGAAACAACCTGCCCGCATCTATCCTATCTATTCCCTTCATAATGTTTCTATAAGATCCCCCCTCATCCTTCTAAATTCCAACGAGTACAGTCCCAGTCTACTCAACCTCTCCTCGTAATCCAACCCCCTCAGCTCTGGGATTAACCCAGTGAATCTCCTCTGCACACCCTCCAGTGCCAGTACGTCCTTTCTCAAGTAAGGAGACCAAAACTGAACACAATACTCCAGGTGTGGCCTCACTAACACCTTATACAATTGCAGCATAACCTCCCTAGTCTTAAACTCCATCCCTCTAGCAATGAAGGACAAACTTCCATTCGCCTTCTTAATCACCTGCTGCACCTGAAAACCAACTTTTTGCGACTCATGCACTAGCACACCCAGGTCTCTCTGCACAGCAGCATGTTTTAATATTTTATCATTTAAATAATAATCCCTTTTGCTGTTATTCCGACCAAAATGGATAACCTCACATTTGTCAACATTGTATTCCATCTGCCAGACCCTAGCCTATTCACTTAGCCTATCCAAATCCCTCTGCAGACTTCCAGTATCCTCTGCACTTTTTGCTTTACCACTTATCTTAGTGTCGTCTGCAAACTTGGACACATTGCCCTTGGTCCCCAACTCCAAATCATCTATGTAAATTGTGAACAGTTGTGGGCCCAACACTGATCCCTGAGGGACACCACGAGCTACTGATTGCCAACCAGAGAAACACCCATTAATCCCCACTCTTTGCTTTCTATTAATTAACCAATCCTCTATCCATGCTACTACTTTCCCCTTAATGCCATGCATCTTTATCTTATGCAGGAACCTTTTGTGTGGCACCTTGTTAAAGGCTTTCTGGAAATCCAGATATACCACATCCATTGGCTCCCCGTTATCTACCGCACTGTTAATGTCCTCAGAAAATTCCACTAAATTAGTTAGGCACGACCTGCCCTTTATGAACCCATGCTGCGTCTGCCCAATGGGACAATTTCCATCCAGATGCCTCGCTATTTCTTCCTTGATGATAGATTCCAGCATCTTCCCTACTACCGAAGTTAAGCCAACTGGCCTATAATTACCCGCTTTCTGCCTACCTCCTTTTTTAAACAGTGGTGTCACGTTTGCTAATTTCCAATCCGCCGGGACCACCCCAGAGTCTAGTGAATTTTGGTAAATTATCACTAGTGCATTTGCAATTTCCCTAGCCATCTCTTTTAGCACTCTGGGATGCATTCCATCAGGGCCAGGAGACTTGTCTACCTTTAGCCCCATTAGCTTGCCCATCACTACCTCCTTGGTGATAACAATCCTCTCAAGGTCCTCACCTGTCATAGCCTCATTTCCATCAGTCACTGGCATGTTATTTGTGTCTTCCACTGTGAAGACCGACCCAAAAAACCTGTTCAGTTCCTCAGCCATTTCCTCATCTCCCATTATTAAATCTCCCTTCTCATCCTCTAAAGGACCAATATTTACCTTAGCCACTCTTTTTTGTTTTATGTATTTGTAGAAACTTTTACTATCTGTTTTTATATTCTGAGCAAGTTTACTCTCATAATCTATCTTACTCTTCTTTATAGCTTTTTTAGTAGCTTTCTGTTGTCCCCTAAAGATTTCCCAGTCCTCTAGTCTCCCACTGATCTTTGCCACTTTGTATGCTTTTTCCTTCAATTTGATACTCTCCCTTATTTCCTTAGATATCCAAGGTCGATTATCCCTCCTTCTACCGTCCTTCCTTTTTGTTGGTATAAACCTTTGCTGAGCACTGTGAAAAATCACTTGGAAGGTTCTCCACTGTTTCTCAACTGTTTCACCATAAAGTCTTTGCTCCCAGTCTACCTTAGCTAGTTCTTCTCTCATCCCATTGTAATCTCCTTTGTTTAAGCACACAACACTAGTGCTTGATTTTACCTTCTCACCCTCCATCTGTATTTTAAATTCCGCCATATTGTGATCGCTCCTTCCGAGAGGATCCCTAACTATGAGATCCTGAATCAATCCTGTCTCATTACACAGGACCAGATCTAGGGCCGCTTGTTCCCTCGTAGGTTCCATTACATACTGTTCTAGGAAACTATCGCGGATACATTCTATAAACCCCTCCTCCAGGCTGCCTTGACCGACCTGGTTAAACCAATCGACATGTAGATTAAAATCCCCCATGATAACTGCTGTACCATTTCTACATGCATCTGTTATTTCTTTGTTTATTGCCTGCCCCATCATAATGTTACTATTTGGTGGCCTATAGATTACTCCTATCAGTGACTTTTTCGCCTTACTATTCCTGATTTCCACCCAAATGGATTCAACCTCATCCTCCATAGCACCGATGTCATCCCTTACTGTTGCCCGGATGTCATCATTAAATAACAGAGCTACACCACCTCCCTTACCATCCACTCTGTCCTTCCGAATAGTTTGATACCCTCGGATATTTAACTCCCAGTCGTGACCATCCTTTAACCATGTTTCAGTAATGGCCACTAAATTATAGTCATTCACGATGATTTGCGGCATCAACTCATTGACCTTATTCCGAATACTACGAGCATTCAGGTAAAGTACACTTATGTTGGCTTTTTTACCTCTGTTTTGAATCTTAACACCTCGATCAGTAACCTCTCCTAAGTTATATTTCCTCTTAACCTTTCTCCTAATTTTCCTTGTCGTTGAACCCATATCTTCGCGTAGCAACCGGCCGCCTCGCTGACCATTAATGTTTTCCCTTCCCGTTTTATTTCTTTTAGTATTCCTGGTCCTATTCACTGAGCTCCCCTCAGTCACTGTACCTTGTACTGTTGCCCTTTTTGATTTTTGACTATGGCTTCTCCGCCTCCCACTTTCCCCCCCGACTGCCTTTTGTTTCTGTCCCTGTTTTACTACCTTCCAACTTCCTGCATCGGTTCCCATCCCCCTGCCACATTAGTTTAAACTCTCCCCAACAGCTCTAGCAAACCCCCCCCCCCCCCAGGACATCGGTTCCAGTCCTGCCCAGGTGCAGACCGTCCGGTTTGTACTGGTCCCTCCTCCCCCAGAACCGGTTCCAATGTCCCAGGAATTTGAATCCCTCCCTCTTGCACCATCTCTCGAGCCACGTATTCATCCTCTCTATCCTGACATTCCTACTCAGACTAGCATGGTGTTGTGCAGGGAAGGTTATGTCTTACAAACCTAATAGCATTCTTTGAGGAAGTGACAAAGTTAAGTGATGAGGGAAGGGCTGTAGATGTCACATACATGGACTTTAGTAAGGCGTTTGATAAAGTTTCCCATGGCAGGTTGATGGAAAAAGTGAAGTTGTATGGGGTTCAGGGTGTACTAGCTAGATGGATAAAGAACTGGCTGGGCAACAGGAGACAGAGAGTAGTGGTGGAAGGGAGTGTCTCAAAATGGAGAAAGGTGACTAGTGGTGTTCCACAGGGATCCGTGCTGGGACCACTGTTGTTTGTGATATACATAAATGATCTGGAGGAGGTATAGGTGGTCTGATTAGCAAGTTTGCAGATGATACTAAGATTGGTGGAGTAGCAGATAGCGAGGAGGACTGTCAGAGAATACAGCAGAATATAGATAGACTGGAGAGTTGGGCAGAGAAATGGCAGATGGAGTTCAATCCAGGCAAATGCGAGGTGATGCATTTTGGAAGATCCAATTCAAGAGCGGACTGTACGGTCAATGGAAGAGTCCTGGGGAAAATTGATGCACAGAGAGATCTGGGAGTTCAGGTCCATTGTACCCTGAAGGTGGCAACGCAGGTCGATAGAGTGGTCAAGAAGGCATACAGCATGCTTGCCTTCATCGGACGGGGTATTGAGTACAAGAGTCGGCGGGTCATGTTACAGTTGTATAGGACTTTGGTGAGGCCACATTTGGAATACTGCGTGCAGTTCTGGTCGCCACATCACCAGAAGGATGTGGATGCTTTAGAGAGGGTGCGGAGGAGGTTCACCAGGATGTTGCCTGGTACGGAGGGCGCTCGCTATGAAGAGAGGTTGAGTAGATTAGGATTGTTTCCGTTGGAAAGACGGAGGTTGAGGGGGGACCTGATTGAGGTCCACAAAATTATGAGAGGTCTGGACAGGGTGGATAGCAACAAGCTTCTTCCAAGAGTGGGGGTGTCGATTACAAGGGGTCCCGGTTTCAAGGTGAGAGGGGGAAAGTTTAAGGGAGATGTGCGTGGAAAGTTTTTTACGCAGAGGGTGGTGGGTGCCTGGAACGCTTTACCAGCGGAGTTGGTAGAGGCGGGCACGATAGCGTCATTCAAGATGCACCTCGACAGATATATGAACGGGCGGGGAACAGAGGGAAGTAGATCCTTGGAAAATAGGCGACAGGTTTGGATAAAGGATCTGGGATCGGCGCAGGCTGGGAGGTCCGAAGGGCCTGTTCCTGTGCCGTAATTGTCTTTGTTTAGCGTCGACGTGGGTGGACCAGGACAGATTTTTGGAGATGTGCACCCCTAGGAATTTGAAACTGCGAACCATCTCCACCTCGGCCCCGTCGACGCTGACAGGGGTGTGTCCAGTACTTTGCTTCCTGAAGACAATGACCAGCTCTTTAGTTTTGCTGGCATTGAGGGAGAGATTGTGGTCGCTACACCACTCCACTAGGTTCTCGATCTCCCTCCTGTATTCGGACTCGTCGTTATTCGAGATCCGGCCCAGTATGGTCGTATCGTCAGCAAACTTGTGGATGGAGTTGGGACCAAGTTTTGCCACGCAGTCGTGTGTGTACAGGGAGTAGAGTAGGGGGCTAAGTACGCATTCCTTAACAACAGCTCCAGGGTCCCAGGTTCGATTCCCGGCTTGGGTCACTGTCTGTGCGGAGTCTGCACGTCCTCCCCGTGTGTGCGTGGGTTTCCTCCGGGTGCTCCGGTTTCCTCCCACAGTCCAAAGGTGTCCAGGGGAGGTGGGGCTATGGGGAAAGTTCAGGGGCAAGGCGCAGGGTCGGGGCAGACTCCCTTCTGCACCGTCGAGATTCTCCGCAAACAGCTCCACCATGCGATGAGCCAGTGGCCGTTCTGATATGATAATAACTCCTCTTCGAGTGACAGCAGAGACAGGGGCATTGGCGGAGTGCGGAGATCTCCGAGGGTCGTAGGGGGCTGGAGGAGGTTACAGAGATAGGGAGGGGTGTAGGGGCTGGAGGAGGTTACAGAGATAGGGAGGGTGTAGGGGGCTGGAGGAGGTTACAGAGATAGGGAGGGGTGTAGGGGACTGGAGGAGGTTACAGAGATAGGGAGGGGTGTAGGGGGCTGGAGGAGGTAACAGAGATAGGGAGGGTTGTAGGGGCTGGAGGAGGTTACAGAGATAGGGAGGGGTGTAGGGGACTGGAGGAGGTTACAGAGATAGGGAGGGGTGTAGGGGGCTGGAGGAGGTTACAGAGATAGGGAGGGGTGTAGGGGCGCTGGAGGAGGTTACAGAGATAGGGAGGGGTGTAGGGACTGGAGGAGGTTACAGAGATAGGGAGGGGTGTAGGGGACTGGAGGAGGTTACAGTGATAGGGAGGGGTGTAGGGGGCTGGAGGAGGTTACAGAGATAGGGAGGGGTGTAGGGGGCTGGAGGAGGTTACAGAGATAGGGAGGGGTGTAGGGGACTGGAGGAGGTTACAGAGATAGGGAGGGGTGTAGGGGGCTGGAGGAGGTTACAGAGATAGGGAGGGGTGTAGGGGCTGGAGGAGGTTACAGAGATAGGGAGGGGTGTAGGGACTGGAGGAGGTTACAGTGATAGGGAGGGGTGTCGGGGCTGGAGGAGGTTACAGAGATAGGGAGGGGTGTCGGGGCTGGAGGAGGTTACAGAGATAGGGAGGGGTGTAGGGGGCTGGAGGAGGTTACAGAGATAGGGAGGGGTGTAGGGGCTGGAGGAGGTTACAGAGATAGGGAGGGGTGTAGGGACTGGAGGAGGTTACAGTGATAGGGAGGGGTGTAGGGGCTGGAGGAGGTTACAGAGATAGGGAGGGGTGTAGGGGCTGGAGGAGGTTACAGAGATAGGGAGGGGTGTAGGGGACTGGAGGAGGTTACAGAGATAGGGAGGGGTGTAGGGGGCTGGAGGAGGTTACAGAGATAGGGAGGGTTGTAGGGGGCTGGAGGAGGTTACAGAGATAGGGAGGGTTGTAGGGGGCTGGAGGAGGTTACAGAGATAGGGAGGGTTGTAGGGGGCTGGAGGAGGTTACAGAGATAGGGAGGGGTGTAGGGGGCTGGAGGAGGTTACAGAGATAGGGAGGGGTGTAGGGGGCTGGAGGAGGTTACAGAGATAGGGAGGGGAGTAGGGGGCTGGAGGAGGTTACAGAGATAGGGAGGGGTGTAGGGGGCTGGAGGAGGTTACAGAGATAGGGAGGGGTGTAGGGGGCTGGAGGAGGTTACAGAGATAGGGAGGGGTGTAGGGGACTGGAGGAGGTTACAGAGATAGGGAGGGGTGTAGGGGGCTGGAGGAGGTTACAGAGATAGGGAGGGGTGTAGGGGGCTGGAGGAGGTTACGGGGATAGGGAGGGGTGTAGGGGGCTGGAGGAGGTTACAGAGATAGGGAGGGGTGTAGGGGCTGGAGGAGGTTACAGAGATAGGGAGGGTGTAGGGGGCTGGAGGAGGTTACAGAGATAGGGAGGGGTGTGGGGGCTGGAGGAGGTTACAGAGATAGGGAGGGGTGTAGGGGCTAGAGGAGGTTACAGAGATAGGGAGGGTTGTAGGAGACTGGAGGAGGTTACAGAGATAGGGAGGGGTGTAGGGGGCTGGAGGAGGTTACAGAGATAGGGAGGTTTGTAGGGGGCAGGAGGAGGTTACAGAGATAGGGAGGGGTGTAGGGGACTGGAGGAGGTTACAGAGATAGGGAGGGGTGTAGGGGGCTGGAGGAGGTTACAGAGTGCAGGAAACAGGGGTCAGAGTAGATGGGCGCTTGCTGGCCATCAAGGACAGGTGGGCCTCCCTCGAGTCCTCTCCCACTCGGCGGTGAATGGATGCGTCCCAGTGGGTGGGAAGGGAGGGAGGATTCATGAAACTGATGTTGAGGAGCTCGTCGCCTGTTAAACCAGTCTAGCGACTTCACCACAGACAACATGCAAGCCTGGGCGTAGACCATGAACCTGAATTTGCACACAGATAATTGCCAGCTCGGATAAATCCTGCCCGGAAGGACCTTCAGCATCAAACCCTCACAGAATATCACAGTGAGGGGTGCGGGGTATATCAGAGTGTTACAGTGAGGGGTGTGGGGTATATCAGTGTTACAGTGAGGGGTGTGGGGTATATCAGTGTTACAGTGAGGGGTGTGGGTATATCAGTGTTACGGTGAGGGGTGTGGGATATATCAGAGTTACAGTGAGGGGTGTGGGGTATATCAGTGTTACAGTGAGGGGTGTGGGGTATATCAGTGTTACAGTGAGGGGTGTGGGGTATATCAGTGTTACAGTGAGGGGTGTGGGGTATATCAGTGTTACAGCGAGGGGTGTGGGATATATCAGTGTTACAGTGAGGGGTGTGGGGTATATCAGTGTTACAGTGAGGGGTGTGGTGTATATCTGTGTTACAGTGAGGGGTGTGGGATATATCAGTGTTACAGTGAGGGGTGTGGGTATATCAGTGTTACAGTGAGGGGTGTGGGGTATATCAGTGTTACAGTGAGGGGTGTGGGGTATATCAGTGTTACAGTGAGGGGTGTGGGATATATCAGTGTTACAGTGAGGGGTGTGGGGTATATCAGTGTTACAGTGAGGGGTGTGGGGTACATCAGTGTTACAGTGAGGGGTGTGGGGTATATCAGTGTTACAGTGAGGGGTGTGGGGTATATCAGTGTTACAGTGAGGGGTGTGGGGTATATCAGTGTTACAGTGAGGGGTGTGGGGTATATCAGTGTTACAGTGAGGGGTGTGGGGTATATCAGAGTGTTACAGTGAGGGGTGTGGGGTATATCAGTGTTACAGTGAGGGTTGTGGGGTATATCAGTGTTACAGTGAGGTGTGTGGGGTATATCAGTGTTACAGTGAGGGGTGTGGGATATATCAGTGTTACAGTGAGGGGTGTGGGATATATCAGAGTTACAGTGAGGGGTGTGGGGTATATCAGTGTTACAGTGAGGGTTGTGGGGTATATCAGTGTTACAGTGAGGTGTGTGGGGTATATCAGTGTTACAGTGAGGGGTGTGGGGTATATCAGAGTGTTACAGTGAGGGGTGTGGGGTATATCAGAGTGTTACAGTGAGGGGTGTGGGGTATATCAGAGTGTTACAGTGAGGGGTGTGGGGTATATCAGTGTTACAGTGAGGGGTGTGGGTATATCAGTGTTACAGTGAGGGGTGTGGGGTGTATCAGAGTTACAGTGAGGGGTGTGGGATATATCAGTGTTACAGTGAGGGGTGTGGGGTATATCAGTGTTACAGTGAGGGGTGTGGGATATATCAGTGTTACAGTGAGGGGTGTGGGGTATATCAGAGAGTTACAGTGAGGGGTGTGGGGTATATCAGTGTTACAGTGAGGGGTGTGGGGTATATCAGTGTTACAGTGAGGGGTGTGGGGTATATCAGAGTGTTACAGTGAGGGGTGTGGGGTATATCAGTGTTACAGTGAGGGGTGTGGGGTATATCAGTGTTACAGTGAGGGGTGTGGGGTATATCAGTGTTACAGTGAGGGGTGTGGGGTACATCAGTGTTACAGTGAGGGGTGTGGGGGTATATCAGAGTTACAGTGAGGGGTGTGGGTATATCAGTGTTACAGTGAGGGGTGTGGGGTATATCAGTGTTACAGTGAGGGGTGTGGGGTATATCAGTGTTACAGTGAGGGGTGTGGGATATATCAGTGTTACAGTGAGGGGTGTGGGATATATCAGTGTTACAGTGAGGGGTGTGGGGATATATCAGTGTTACAGTGAGGGGTGTGGGGTATATCAGAGTGTTACAGTGAGGGGTGTGGGGTATATCAGTGTTACAGTGAGGGGTGTGGGATATATCAGAGTTACAGTGAGGGGTGTGGGGTATATCAGAGTGTTACAGTGAGGGGTGTGGGATATATCAGTGTTACAGTGAGTGGTGTGGGGTATATCAGTGTTACAGTGAGGGTTGTGGGGAATATCAGTGTTACAGTGAGGGGTGTGGGGTATATCAGTGTTACAGTGAGGGGTGTGGGGTATATCAGTGTTACAGTGAGGGGTGTGGGGATATATCAGAGTGTTACAGTGAGGGGTGTGGGGTATATCAGTGTTACAGTGAGGGGTGTGGGGTATATCAGTGTTACAGTGAGGGGTGTGGGGAATATCAGTGTTACAGTGAGGGGTGTGGGGTATATCAGTGTTACAGTGAGGGGTGTGGGGTATATCAGTGTTACAGTGAGGGGTGTGGGGTATATCAGAGTGTTACAGTGAGGGGTGTGGGGTATATCAGTGTTACAGTGAGGGGTGTGGGGTATATCAGAGTGTTACAGTGAGGGGTGTGGGATATATCAGTGTTACAGTGAGGGGTGTGGGGTATATCAGTGTTACAGTGAGGGGTGTGGGGATATATCAGAGTGTTACAGTGAGGGGTGTGGGGTATATCAGTGTTACAGTGAGGGGTGTGGGGTATATCAGTGTTACAGTGAGGGGTGTGGGGAATATCAGTGTTACAGTGAGGGGTGTGGGGTATATCAGTGTTACAGTGAGGGGTGTGGGGTATATCAGTGTTACAGTGAGGGGTGTGGGGTATATCAGAGTGTTACAGTGAGGGGTGTGGGGTATATCAGTGTTACAGTGAGGGGTGTGGGGTATATCAGTGTTACAGTGAGGGGTGTGGGGTATATCAGTGTTACAGTGAGGGGTGTGGGGTATATCAGTGTTACAGTGAGGGGTGTGGGGTATATCAGAGTGTTACAGTGAGGGGTGTGGGGTATATCAGTGTTACAGTGAGGGGTGTGGGGATATATCAGAGTGTTACAGTGAGGGGTGTGGGGTATATCAGTGTTACAGTGAGGGGTGTGGGATATATCAGTGTTACAGTGAGGGGTGTGGGGAATATCAGAGTGTTACAGTGAGGGGTGTGGGGTATATCAGAGTGTTACAGTGAGGGGTGTGGGATATATCAGAGTTACAGTGAGGGGTGTGGGGTATATCAGAGTGTTACAGTGAGGGGTGTGGGATATATCAGTGTTACAGTGAGGGGTGTGGGGTATATCAGTGTTACAGTGAGGGGTGTGGGGTATATCAGTGTTACAGTGAGGGGTGTGGGGTATATCAGTGTTACAGTGAGGGGTGTGGGGTATATCAGTGTTACAGTGAGGGGTGTGGGGTATATCAGTGTTACAGTGAGGGGTGAGGGGTATATCAGTGTTACAGTGAGGGGTGTGGGGTATATCAGTGTTACAGTGAGGGGTGGGGGGTATATCAGTGTTACAGCGAGGGGTGTGGGGTATATCAGTGTTACAGTGAGCGGTATGGGGTGTATCAGTGTTACAGTGAGGGGTGTGGGGTATATCATTGTTACAGTGAGGGGTGTGGGATATATCAGTGTTACAGTGAGGGGTGTGGGGTATATCAGAGTGTTACAGTGAGGGGTGTGGGGTATATCAGTGTTACAGTGAGCGGTATGGGGTATATCAGTGTTACAGTGAGGGGTGTGGGGTATATCAGAGTGTTACAGTGAGGGGTGTGGCGTATATCAGTGTTACAGTGAGGGGTGTGGGGTATATCAGTGTTACAGTGAGGGGTGTGGGGTATATCAGTGTTACAGTGAGGGGTGTGGGGTATATCAGTGTTACAGTGAGGGGTGTGGGGTATATCAGTGTTACAGTGAGGGGTGTGGGGTATATCAGTGTTACAGTGAGGGGTGTGGGGTATATCAGTGTTACAGTGAGGGGTGTGGGCTATATCAGTGTTACAGTGAGGGGTGTGGGGTATATCAGTGTTACAGTGAGGGGTGTGGGGTATATCAGTGTTACAGTGAGGGGTGTGGGGTATATCAGTGTTACAGTGAGGAGTGTGGGATATATCAGTGTTACAGTGAGGAGTGTGAGGTATATCAGTGTTACAGTGAGGGGTGTGGGGTATATCAGTGTTACAGTGAGGGGTGTGGGGTATATCAGTGTTACAGTGAGGGGTGTGGGGTATATCAGTGTTACAGTGAGGGGTGTGGGGTATATCAGTGTTACAGTGAGGGGTGTGGGATATATCAGTGTTACAGTGAGGGGTGTGGGTATATCAGTGTTACAGTGAGGGGTGTGGGATATATCAGTGTTACAGTGAGGGGTGTGGGATATATCAGTGTTACAGTGAGGGGTGTGGGGTATATCAGAGTGTTACAGTGAGGGGTGTGGGGTATATCAGTGTTACAGTGAGGGGTGTGGGGTATATCAGTGTTACAGTGAGGGGTGTGGGGTATATCAGTGTTACAGTGAGGGGTGTGGGTATATCAGTGTTACAGTGAGGGGTGTGGGTATAT
Organism: Scyliorhinus torazame; assembly: GCF_047496885.1. NCBI lineage: Eukaryota > Metazoa > Chordata > Chondrichthyes > Carcharhiniformes > Scyliorhinidae > Scyliorhinus > Scyliorhinus torazame. The sequence goes on from NW_027307971.1 coordinate 184,517, forward strand.
CAGTGTTACAGTGAGGGGTGTGGGGTATATCAGTGTTACAGTGAGGGGTGAGGGGTATATCAGTGTTACAGTGAGGGGTGTGGGGTATATCAGTGTTACAGTGAGGGGTGTGGGGTATATCAGTGTTACAGTGAGGGGTGTGGGGTATATCAGTGTTACAGTGAGGGGTGTGGGGTATATCAGTGTTACAGTGAGGGGTGTGGGGTATATCAGAGTGTTACAGTGAGGGGTGTGGGGTATATCAGAGTGTTACAGTGAGGGGTGTGGGGTATATCAGTGTTACAGTGAGGGGTGGGGGTATATCAGAGTGTTACAGTGAGGGGTGTGGGGTATATCAGTGTTACAGTGAGGGGTGTGGGGTATATCAGTGTTACAGTGAGGGGTGTGGGGTATATCAGTGTTACAGTGAGGGGTGTGGGATATATCAGTGTGTTACAGTGAGGGGTGTGGGGTATATCAGTGTTACAGTGAGGGGTGTGGGGTATATCAGTGTTACAGTGAGGGGTGGGGGGTATATCAGTGTTACAGTGAGGGGTGTGGGGTATATCAGTGTTACAGTGAGGGGTGTGGGGTATATCAGTGTTACAGTGAGGGGTGTGGGGTATATCAGTGTTACAGTGAGGGGTGTGGGGTATATCAGTGTTACAGTGAGGGATGTGGGGTATATCAGTGTTCCGGTGAGGGGTGTGGGGTATATCAGAGTGTTACAGTGAGGGGTGTGGGGTATATCAGTGTTACAGTGAGGGGTGTGGGGTATATCAGAGTGTTACAGTGAGGGGTGTGGGGTATATCAGAGTGTTACAGTGAGGGGTGTGGGGTATATCAGTGTTACAGTGAGGGGTGAGGGATACATCAGTGTTACAGTGAGGGGTAAGGGGTATATCAGTGTTACAGTGAGGGGTGTGGGGTATATCAGAGTGTTACTGTGAGGGGTGTGGGGATATATCAGTGTTACAGTGAGGGGTGTGGGTATATCAGTGTTACAGTGAGGGGTGTGGGATATATCAGTGTTACAGTGAGGGGTGTGGGGTATATCAGAGTGTTACAGTGAGGGGTGTGGGGTATATCAGTGTTACAGTGAGGGGTGTGGGGTATATCAGTGTTACAGTGAGGGGTGTGGGGTATATCAGTGTTAGAGTGAGGGGTGTGGGGTATATCAGTGTTACAGTGAGGGGTGTGGGGTATATCAGTGTTACAGTGAGGGGTGTGGGGTATATCAGTGTTACAGTGAGGGGTGTGGGGTATATCAGTGTTACAGTGAGGGGTGTGGGGTATATCAGTGTTACAGTGAGGGGTGTGGGGTATATCAGAGTGTTACAGTGAGGGGTGTGGGGTATATCAGTGTTACAGTGAGGGGTGTGGGGTATATCAGTGTTACAGTGAGGGGTGTGGGGTATATCAGTGTTACAGTGAGGGGTGGGGGGTATATCAGTGTTACAGTGAGGGGTGTGGGGTATATCAGTGTTACAGTGAGGGGTGTGGGATATATCAGTGTTACAGTGAGGGGTGTGGGGTATATCAGTGTTACAGTGAGGGGTGTGGGATATATCAGTGTTACAGTGAGGGGTGTGGGGTATATCAGAGTGTTACAGTGAGGGGTGTGGGGTATATCAGTGTTACAGTGAGGGGTGTGGGATATATCAGTGTTACAGTGAGGGGTGTGGGATATATCAGTGTTACAGTGAGGGGTGTGGGGTATATCAGTGTTACAGTGAGGGGTGTGGGGTATATCAGTGTTACAGTGAGGGGTGTGGGGTATATCAGTGTTACAGTGAGGGGTGTGGGATATATCAGTGTTACAGTGAGGGGTGTGGGATATATCAGTGTTACAGTGAGGGGTGTGGGGTATATCAGTGTTACAGTGAGGGTGTGGGGTATATCAGTGTTACAGTGAGGGGTGTGGGATATATCAGTGTTACAGTGAGGGGTGTGGGGTATATCAGTGTTACAGTGAGGGGTGTGGGATATATCAGTGTTACAGTGAGGGGTGTGGGATATATCAGAGTGTTACAGTGAGGGGTGTAGGGTATATCAGTGTTACAGTGAGGGCTGTGGGGTATATCAGTGTTACAGTGAGGGGTGTGGGGTATATCAGTGTTACAGTGAGGGGTGTGGGATATATCAGAGTGTTACAGTGAGGGGTGTGGGATATATCAGAGTGTTACAGTGAGGGGTGTGGGGTATATCAGTGTTACAGTGAGGGGTGTGGGGTATATCAGTGTTACAGTGAGGGGTGTGGGGTATATCAGTGTTACAGTGAGGGGTGTGGGGTATATCAGTGTTACAGTGAGGGGTGTGGGGTATATCAGTGTTACAGTGAGGGGTGTGGGGTATATCAGTGTTACAGTGAGGGGTGTGGGATATATCAGTGTTACAGTGAGGGGTGTGGGGTATATCAGTGTTACAGTGAGGGGTGTGGGGGATATCAGAGTTACAGTGAGGGGTGTGGGGTATATCAGTGTTACGGTGAGGGGTGTGGGGTATATCAGTGTTACAGTGAGGGGTGTGGGGTATATCAGTGTTACAGTGAGGGGTGTGGGGTATATCAGTGTGTTACAGTGAGGGGTGTGGGGTATATCAGAATGTTACAATGAGGGATGTGGGGTATATCAGTGTTACAGTGAGGGGTGTGGGGTATATCAGTGTTACAGTGAGGGGTGTGGGGTATATCAGAGTGTTACAGTGAGGGGTGTGGGATATATCAGTGTTACAGTGAGGGGTGTGGGGTATATCAGTGTTACAGTGAGGGGTGTGGGGTATATCAGAGTGTTACAGTGAGGGGTGTGGGGTATATCAGGGTGTTACAGTGAGGGGTGTGGGGTATATCAGTGTTACAGTGAGGGGTGTGGGGTATATCAGTGTTACAGTGAGGGGTGTGGGGTATATCAGAATGTTACAATGAGGGATGTGGGGTATATCAGTGTTACAGTGAGGGTTGTGGGGTATATCAGTGTTACAGTGAGGGGTGTGGGGTATATCAGTGTTACAGTGAGGGGTGTGGGATATATCAGAGTGTTACAGTGAGGGGTGTGGGGTATATCAGAGTTACAGTGAGGGGTGTGGGATATATCAGTGTTACAGTGAGGGGTGTGGGGTATATCAGTGTTACAGTGAGGGGTGTGGGGTATATCAGTGTTACAGTGAGGGGTGAGGGGTATATCAGTGTTACAGTGAGGGGTGTGGGGTATATCAGTGTTACAGTGAGGGGTGTGGGTATATCAGAGTGTTACAGTGAGGGGTGTGGGGTATATCAGAATGTTACAATGAGGGATGTGGGGTATATCAGTGTTACAGTGAGGGTTGTGGGGTATATCAGTGTTACAGTGAGGGGTGTGGGGTATATCAGTGTTACAGTGAGGGGTGTGGGATATATCAGTGTTACAGTGAGGGGTGTGGGGTATATCAGTGTTACAGTGAGGGGTGTGGGGTATATCAGAGCGTTACAGTGAGGGGTGTGGGGTATATCAGAGTGTTACAGTGAGGGGTGTGGGGTATATCAGTGTTACAGTGAGGGGTGTGGGGTATATCAGTGTTACAGTGAGGGGTGTGGGATATATCAGTGTTACAGTGAGGGGTGTGGGGTATATCAGTGTTACAGTGAGGGGTGTGGGGTATATCAGTGTTACAGTGAGGGGTGAGGGGTATATCAGTGTTACAGTGAGGGGTGTGGGGTATATCAGTGTTACAGTGAGGGGTGTGGGTATATCAGAGTGTTACAGTGAGGGGTGTGGGGTATATCAGAATGTTACAATGAGGGATGTGGGGTATATCAGTGTTACAGTGAGGGTTGTGGGGTATATCAGTGTTACAGTGAGGGGTGTGGGGTATATCAGTGTTACAGTGAGGGGTGTGGGATATATCAGAGTGTTACAGTGAGGGGTGTGGGGTATATCAGAGTTACAGTGAGGGGTGTGGGATATATCAGAGTGTTACAGTGAGGGGTGTGGGGTATATCAGTGTTACAGTGAGGGGTGTGGGGTATATCAGTGTTACAGTGAGGGGTGTGGGGTATATCAGAGTGTTACAGTGAGGAGTGTGGGGTATATCAGTGTTACAGTGAGGGGTGTGGGGTATATCAGTGTTACAGTGAGGGGTGTGGGGTATATCAGTGTTACAGTGAGGGGTGTGGGGTATATCAGAGTGTTACAGTGAGGGGTGTGGGGTATATCAGTGTTACAGTGAGGGGTGTGGGGTATATCAGTGTTACAGTGAGGGGTGTGGGGTATATCAGAGTGTTACAGTGAGGGGTGTGGGGTATATCAGTGTTACAGTGAGGGGTGTGGGGTATATCAGTGTTACAGTGAGGGGTGTGGGGTATATCAGTGTTACAGTGAGGGGTGTGGGGTATATCAGAGTTTTACAGTGAGGTGTGTGGGGTATATCAGAGTGTTACAGTGAGGGGTGTGGGGTATATCAGAGTGTTACAGTGAGGGGAGTGGGGTATATCAGTGTTACAGTGAGGGGTGTGGGGTATATCAGAGTGTTACAGTGAGGGGTGTGTGGTATATCAGAGTGTTACAGTGAGGGGTGTGAGGTATATCAGTGTTACAGTGAGGGGTGTGGGGTATATCAGAGAATGTTACAGTGAGGGGTGTGGGGTATATCAGAGTGTTACAGTGAGGGGTGTGGGGTATATCAGAGAATGTTACAGTGAGGGGTGTGGGGTATATCAGAGTGTTACAGTGAGGGGTGTGGGGTATATCAGAGAATGTTACAGTGAGGGGTGTGGGGTATATCAGAGTGTTACAGTGAGGGGTGTGGGGTATATCAGAGAATGTTACAGTGAGGGGTGTGGGGTATATCAGAGTGTTACAGTGAGGGGTGTGGGGTATATCAGTGTTACAGTGAGGGGTGTGGGTATATCAGAGTGTTACAGTGAGGGGTGTGGGGTATATCAGTGTTACAGTGAGGGGTGTGGGGTATATCAGTGTTACAGTGAGGGGTGTGGGGTATATCAGAGTGTTACAGTGAGGGGTGTGGGATATATCAGTGTTACAGTGAGGGGTGTGGGGTATATCAGAGTGTTGCAGTGAGGGGTGTGGGGTATATCAGTGTTACAGTGAGGGGTGTGGGGTATATCAGTGTTACAGTCAGGGGTGTGGGATATATCAGTGTTACAGTGAGGGGTGTGGGAAATATCAGTGTTACAGTGAGGGGTGTGGGATATATCAGTGTTACAGTGAGGGGTTTGGGGTATATCAGTGTTACAGTGAGGGGTGTGGGTATATCAGAGTTACAGTGAGGGGTGGGGGGTATATCAGTGTTACAGTGAGGGGTGTGGGGTATATCAGTGTTACAGTGAGGGGTGTGGGGTATATCAGTGTTACAGTGAGGGGTGTGGGGTATATCAGTGTTACAGTGAGGGGTGTGGGGTATATCAGTGTTACAGTGAGGGGTGTGGGGTATATCAGTGTTACAGTGAGGGGTGTGGGATATATCAGAGTTACAGTGAGGGGTGTGGGATATATCAGAGTGTTACAGTGAGGGGTGTGGGGTATATCAGTGTTACAGTGAGGGGTGTGGGATATATCAGTGTTACAGTGAGGGGTTTGGGGTATATCAGTGTTACAGTGAGGGGTGTGGGGTATATTAGTGTTACAGTGAGGGGTGTGGGGTATATCAGTGTTACAGTGAGGGGTGTGGGGTATATCAGAGTGTTACAGTGAGGGGTGTGGGATATATCAGTGTTACAGTGCGGGGTGTGGGGTATATCAGTGTTACAGTGAGGGGTGTGGGGTATATCAGTGTTACAGTGAGGGGTGTGGGGTATATCAGAGTGTTACAGTGAGGGGTGTGGGGTATATCAGTGTTACAGTGAGGGGTGTGGGGTATATCAGAGTGTTACAGTGAGGGGTGGGGGGTATATCAGTGTTAAAGTGAGGGGTGTGGGGTATATCAGTGTTACAGTGAGGGGTGTGGGGTATATCAGTGTTACAGTGAGGGGTGTGGGGTATATCAGTGTTACAGTGAGGGGTGTGGGGTATATCAGTGTTACAGTGAGGGGTGTGGGGTATATCAGTGTTACAGTGAGGGGTGTGGGGTATATCAGTGTCACAGTGAGGGGTGTGGGGTATATCAGTTTTACAGTGAGGGGTGTGGGGTATATCAGTGTTACAGTGAGGGGTGCGGGGTATATCAGTGTTACAGTGAGGGGTGTGGGATATATCAGTGTTACAGTGAGGGGTGTGGGGTATATCAGTGTTACAGTGAGGGGTGTGGGGTATATCAGTGTCACAGTGAGGGGTGTGGGGTATATCAGAGTGTTACAGTGAGGGGTGTGGGATATATCAGTGTTACAGTGAGGGGTGTGGGGTATATCAGTGTTACAGTGAGGGGTGTGGGTATATCAGTGTTTCAGTGAGGGGTGTGGGGTATATCAGAGAGTTACAGTGAGGGGTGTGGGGTATATCAGTGTTACAGTGAGGGGTGTGGGATATATCAGTGTTACAGTGAGGGGTGTGGGGTATATCAGAGTGTTACAGTGAGGGGTGTGGGGTATATCAGTGTTACAGTGAGGGGTGTGGGGTATATCAGTGTTACAGTGAGGGGTGTGGGGTATATCAGAGTGTTACAGTGAGGGGTGTGGGGTATATCAGTGTTACAGTGAGGGGTGTGGGGTATATCAGTGTCACAGTGAGGGGTGTGGGGTATATCAGTGTTACAGTGAGTGGTGTGGGTATATCAGAGTGTTACAGTGAGGGGTGTGGGGTATATCAGTGTTACGGTGAGGGGTGTGGGGTATATCAGTGTTACAGTGAGGGGTGTGGGATATATCAGTGTTACAGTGAGGGGCGTGGGGTATATCAGTGTTACAGTGAGGGGTGTGGGGTATATCAGTGTTACAGTGAGGGGTGTGGTGTATATCAGTGTTACAGTGAGGGGTGTGGGGTATATCAGTGTTACAGTGAGGGGTGTGGGGTATATCAGTGTTACAGTGAGGGGTGTGGGGGATATAAGTGTTACAGTGAGGGGTGTAGGGTATATCAGTGTTACAGTGAGGGGTGTGGGGTATATCAGTGTTACAGTGAGGAGTGTGGGATATATCAGAGTGTTACAGTGAGGGGTGTGGGATATATCAGAGTGTTACAGTGAGGGGTGTGGGGTATATCAGAGTGTTACAGTGAGGGGTGTGGGGTATATCAGTGTTACAGTGAGGGGTGTGGGATATACCAGTGTTACAGTGAGGGGTGTGGGGTATATCAGTGTTACAGTGAGGGGTGTGGGGTATATCAGTGTTACAGTGAGGGGTGTGGGGTATATCAGTGTTACAGTGAGGGGTGTGGGGTATATCAGAGTGTTACAGTGAGGGGTGTGGGGTATATCAGAGTGTCACAGTGAGGGGTGTGGGGTATATCAGAGTGTCACAGTGAGGGGTGTGGGGTATATCAGAGTGTTACAGTGAGGGGTGTGAGGTATATCAGTGTTACAGTGAGGGGTGTGGGATATATCAGTGTTACAGTGAGGGGTGTGGGGTATATCAGTGTTACAGTGAGGGGTGTGGGGTATATCAGAGTGTCACAGTGAGGGGTGTGGGGTATATCAGTGTTACAGTGAGGGGTGTGGGGTATATCAGTGTTACAGTGAGGGGTGGGGGGTATATCAGTGTTACAGTGAGGGGTATGGGGTATATCAGAGTGTTACAGTGAGGGGTGTGGGGTATATCAGTGTTACAGTGAGGGGTATGGGGTATATCAGTGTTACAGTGAGGGGTGTGGGGTATATCAGTGTTACAGTGAGGGGTGTGGGGTATATCAGAGTTACAGTGAGGGGTGTGGGGTATATCAGAGTTACAGTGAGGGGTGTGGGGTATATCAGTGTCACAGTGAGGGGTGTGGGGTATATCAGTGTTACAGTGAGGGGTGTGGGTATATCAGAGTGTTACAGTGAGGGGTGTGCGGTATATCAGTGTTACAGTGAGGGGTGTGGGGTATATCAGTGTTACAGTGAGGGGTGTGGGGTATATCAGTGTTACAGTGAGGGGTGTGGGATATATCAGTGTTACAGTGAGGGGTGTGGGGTATATCAGTGTTACAGTGAGGGGTGGGGGGTATATCAGTGTTACAGTGAGGGGTGTGGGGTATATCAGAGTGTTACAGTGAGGGGTGTGGGGTATATCAGTGTTACAGTGAGGGGTGAGGGGTATATCAGTGTTACAGTGAGGGATGTGGGGTATATCAGTGTCACAGTGAGGGGTGTGGGGTATATCAGAGTGTTACAGTGAGGGGTGTGGGATATATCAGTGTTACAGTGAGGGGTGTGGGGTATATCAGTGTTACAGTGAGGGGTGTGGGGTATATCAGTGTCACAGTGAGGGGTGTGGGGTATATCAGAGTGTTACAGTGAGGGGTGTGGGATATATCAGTGTTACAGTGAGGGGTGTGGGGTATATCAGTGTTACAGTGAGGGGTGTGGGGTATATCAGTGTTACAGTGAGGGGTGTGGGGTATATCAGTGTTACAGTGAGGGGTTGTGGGGTATATCAGTGTTACAGTGAGGGGTGTGGGGTATATCAGTGTTACAGTGAGGGGTGTGGGGTATATCAGTGTTACAGTGAGGGGTGGGGGATATATCAGTGTTACAGTGAGGGGTGTGGGGTATATCATTGTTACAGTGAGGGGTGTGGGATATATCAGTGTTACAGTGAGGGGTGTGGGATATATCAGTGTTACAGTGAGGGGTGTGGGGTATATCAGTGTTACAGTGAGGGGTGTGGGGTATATCAGTGTTACAGTGAGGGGTGTGGGGTATATCAGTGTTACAGTGAGGGGTGTGGGGTATATCAGTGTTACAGTGAGGGGTGAGGGGTGTATCAGTGTTACAGTGAGGGGTGTGGGGTATATCAGAGTGTTACAGTGAGGGGTGTGGGATATATCAGTGTTACAGTGAGGGGTGTGGGGTATATCAGTGTTACAGTGAGGGGTGTGGGGTATATCAGTGTTACAGTGAGGGGTGAGGGGTGTATCAGTGTTACAGTGAGGGGTGTGGGGTATATCAGTGTTACAGTGAGGGGTGTGGGGTGTATCAGTGTTACAGTGAGGGGTGTGGGGTATATCAGTGTTACAGTGAGGGGTGTGGGGTATATCAGTGTTACAGTGAGGGGTGAGGGGTGTATCAGTGTTACAGTGAGGGGTGTGGGGTATATCAGTGTTACAGTGAGGGGTGTGGGATATATCAGTGTTACAGTGAGGGGTGTGGGGTATATCAGTGTTACAGTGAGGGGTGTGGGGTATATCAGTGTTACAGTGAGGGGTGTGGGGTATATCAGAGTGTTACAGTGAGGTGTGGGGGTATATCAGTGTTACAGTGAGGGGTGTGGGGTATATCAGTGTTACAGTGAGGGGTGTGGGGTATATCAGTGTTACAGTGAGGGGTGTGGGGTATATCAGTGTTACAGTGAGGGGTGTGGGGTATATCAGTGTTACAGTGAGGGCTGTGGGGTATATCAGTGTTACAGAGAGGGGTGTGGGGTATATCAGTGTTACAGTGAGGGGTGTGGGGTTTATCAGTGTTACAGTGAGGGGTGTGGGGTATATCAGTGTTACAGTGAGGGGTGTGGGGTATATCAGTGTTACAGTGAGGGGTGTGGGGTATATCAGTGTTACAGTGAGGGGTGTGGGGTATATCAGTGTTACAGTGAGGGCTGTGGGGTATATCAGTGTTACAGAGAGGGGTGTGGGGTATATCAGTGTTACAGTGAGGGGTGTGGGGTATATCAGTGTTACAGTGAGGGGTGTGGGGTATATCAGTGTTACAGTGAGGGGTGTGGGGTATATCAGTGTTACAGTGAGGGGTGTGGGGTATATCAGTGTTACAGTGAGGGGTGTGGGGTATATCAGTGTTACAGTGAGGGGTGTGGGGTATATCAGAGTGTTACAGTGAGGGGTGTGGGGTATATCAGTGTTACAGTGAGGGGTGTGGGGTATATCAGAGTGTTACAGTGAGGGGTGTGGGGTATATCAGAGTGTTACAGTGAGGGGTGTGGGGTATATCAGTGTTACAGTGAGGGGTGTGGGGTATATCAGTGTTACAGTGAGGGGTGTGGGGTATATCAGTGTTACAGTGAGGGGTGTGGGGTATATCAGTGTTACAGTGAGGGGTGTGGGGTATATCAGTGTTACAGTGAGGGGTGTGGGGTATATCAGTGTTACAGTGAGGGGTGTGGGGTATATCAGTGTTACAGTGAGGGCTGTGGGGTATATCAGTGTTACAGAGAGGGGTGTGGGGTATATCAGTGTTACAGTGAGGGGTGTGGGGTATATCAGTGTTACAGTGAGGGGTGTGGGGTATATCAGTGTTACAGTGAGGGGTGTGGGTATATCAGAGTGTTACAGTGAGGGGTGTGGGGTATATCAGAGTTACAGTGAGGAGTGTGGGGTATATCAGTGTTACAGTGAGGGGTGTGGGGGTATATCAGTGTTACAGTGAGGGGTGTGGGATATATCAGTGTTGCAGTGAGGGGTGTGGGGTATATCAGTGTTACAGTGAGGGGTGTGGGGGTATATCAGTGTTACAGTGAGGGGTGTGGGGTATATCAGTGTTACAGTGAGGGTGTGGGGTATATCAGTGTGTTACAGTGAGGGGTGGGGGGTATATCAGTGTTACAGTGAGGGGTGTGGGGTATATCAGTGTTACAGTGAGGGGTGTGGGGTATATCAGTGTTACAGTGAGGGGTGTGGGGTATATCAGTGTTCCAGTGAGGGATGTGGGGTATATCAGTGTTACAGTGAGGGGTGTGGGGTATATCAGTGTTACAGTGAGGGGTGTGGGGTATATCAGTGTTACAGTGAGGGATGAGGGGTATATCAGTGTTACAGTGAGGGGTGAGGGGTATATCAGTGTTACAGTGAGGGGTGTGGGGTATATCAGTGTTACAGTGAGGGGTGTGGGGTATATCAGTGTTACATTGAGGGGTGTGGGGTATATCAGTGTTACAGTGAGGGGTGTGGGATATATCAGTGTTACATTGAGTGGTGTGGGGTATATCAGTGTTACAGTGAGGGGTGTGGGGTATATCAGTGTTACAGTGAGGGGTGTGGGATATATCAGTGTTACATTGAGTGGTGTGGGGTATATCAGAGTGTTACAGTGAGGTGTGGGGGTATATCAGTGTTACAGTGAGGGGTGTGGGGTATATCAGTGTTACAGTGAGGGGTGTGGGGTATATCAGTGTTACAGTGAGGGGTGTGGGGTATATCAGTGTTACAGTGAGGGGTGTGGGGTATATCAGTGTTACAGTGAGGGCTGTGGGGTATATCAGTGTTACAGAGAGGGGTGTGGGGTATATCAGTGTTACAGTGAGGGGTGTGGGGTTTATCAGTGTTACAGTGAGGGGTGTGGGGTATATCAGTGTTACAGTGAGGGGTGTGGGGTATATCAGTGTTACAGTGAGGGGTGTGGGGTACATCAGTGTTACAGTGAGGGGTGTGGGGTATATCAGTGTTACAGTGAGGGCTGTGGGGTATATCAGTGTTACAGAGAGGGGTGTGGGGTATATCAGTGTTACAGTGAGGGGTGTGGGGTATATCAGTGTTACAGTGAGGGGTGTGGGGTATATCAGTGTTACAGTGAGGGGTGTGGGGTATATCAGTGTTACAGTGAGGGGTGTGGGGTATATCAGTGTTACAGTGAGGGGTGTGGGGTATATCAGTGTTACAGTGAGGGGTGTGGGGTATATCAGTGTTACAGTGAGGGGTGTGGGGTATATCAGTGTTACAGTGAGGGGTGTGGGGTATATCAGTGTTACAGTGAGGGGTGTGGGGTATATCAGTGTTACAGTGAGGGGTGTGGGGTATATCAGTGTTACAGTGAGGGGTGTGGGGTATATCAGTGTTACAGTGAGGGCTGTGGGGTATATCAGTGTTACAGAGAGGGGTGTGGGGTATATCAGTGTTACAGTGAGGGGTGTGGGGTATATCAGTGTTACAGTGAGGGGTGTGGGGTATATCAGTGTTACAGTGAGGGGTGTGGGGTATATCAGTGTTACAGTGAGGGGTGTGGGGTATATCAGTGTTACAGTGAGGGGTGTGGGTATATCAGAGTGTTACAGTGAGGGGTGTGGGGTATATCAGAGTGTTACAGTGAGGGGTGTGGGGTATATCAGTGTTACAGTGAGGGGTGTGGGATATATCAGTGTTACAGTGAGGGGTGTGGGGTATATCAGTGTTACAGTGAGGGGTGTGGGTATATCAGAGTGTTACAGTGAGGGGTGTGGGGTATATCAGAGTTACAGTGAGGAGTGTGGGGTATATCAGTGTTACAGTGAGGGGTGTGGGGGTATATCAGTGTTACAGTGAGGGGTGTGGGATATATCAGTGTTGCAGTGAGGGGTGTGGGGTATATCAGTGTTACAGTGAGGGGTGTGGGGGTATATCAGTGTTACAGTGAGGGGTGTGGGGTATATCAGTGTTACAGTGAGGGTGTGGGGTATATCAGAGTGTTACAGTGAGGGGTGGGGGGTATATCAGTGTTACAGTGAGGGGTGTGGGGTATATCAGTGTTACAGTGAGGGGTGTGGGGTATATCAGTGTTACAGTGAGGGGTGTGGGGTATATCAGTGTTCCAGTGAGGGATGTGGGGTATATCAGTGTTACAGTGAGGGGTGTGGGGTATATCAGTGTTACAGTGAGGGGTGTGGGGTATATCAGTGTTACAGTGAGGGATGAGGGGTATATCAGTGTTACAGTGAGGGGTGAGGGGTATATCAGTGTTACAGTGAGGGGTATGGGGTATATCAGTGTTACAGTGAGGGGTGTGGGGTATATCAGTGTTACATTGAGGGGTGTGGGGTATATCAGTGTTACAGTGAGGGGTGTGGGATATATCAGTGTTACATTGAGTGGTGTGGGGTATATCAGTGTTACAGTGAGGGGTGTGGGGTATATCAGTGTTACAGTGAGGGGTGTGGGATATATCAGTGTTACATTGAGTGGTGTGGGGTATATCAGAGTGTTACAGTGAGGGGTGTGGGGTATATCAGTGTTACAGTGAGGGGTGTGGGGTATATCAGTGTTACAGTGAGGGGTGTGGGGTATATCAGTGTTACAGTGAGGGGTGTGGGGTATATCAGTGTTACAGTGAGGGGTGTGGGGTATATCAGTGTTACAGTGAGGGGTGTGGGGTATATCAGTGTTACAGTGAGGGGTGTGGGGTATATCAGTGTTACAGTGAGGGGTGTGGGATATATCAGTGTGTTACAGTGAGGGGTGTGGCGTATATCAGTGTTACAGTGAGGGGTGTGGGGTATATCAGTGTTACAGTGAGGGGTGTCGGGTATATCAGTGTTACAGTGAGGGGTGTGGGGTATATCAGTGTTACAGTGAGGGGTGTGGGGTATATCAGTGTTACAGTGAGGGGTGTGGGGTATATCAGTGTGTTACAGTGAGGGGTGAGGGGTGTATCAGTGTTACAGTGAGGGGTATGGGGTATATCAGTGTTACAGTGAGGGGTGTAGGATATATCAGTGTGACAGTGAGGGGTGTGGGGTATATCAGTGTTACAGTGAGGGGTGGGGGTATATCAGAGTGTTACAGTGAGGGGTGTGGGGTATATCAGAGTGTTACAGTGAGGGGTGGGGGTATATCAGAGTTACAGTGAGGGGTGTGGGGTATATCAGAGTGTTACAGTGAGGGGTGTGGGATATCTCAGTGTGTTACAGTGAGGGGTGTGGGGTATATCAGTGTTACAGTGAGGGGTGTGGGGTATATCAGTGTTACAGTGAGGGGTGTGGGGTATATCAGTGTTACAGTGAGGGGTGTGGGGTATATCAGTGTTACAGTGAGGGGTGGGGGTATATCAGAGTGTTACAGTGAGGGGTGTGGGGTATATCAGAGTGTTACAGTGAGGGGTGTGGGGTATATCAGAGTTACAGTGAGGGGTGTGGGGTATATCAGTGTTACAGTGAGGGGTGTGGGGTATATCAGTGTTACAGTGAGGGGTGTGGGATATATCAGTGTTACAGTGAGGGGTGTGGGATATATCAGTGTTACAGTGAGGGGTGTGGGATTTATCAGTGTTACAGTGAGGGGTGTGGGATTTATCAGAGTGTTACAGTGAGGGGTGTGGGGTATATCAGTGTTACAGTGAGGGGTGTGGGGTATATCAGTGTTACAGTGAGGGGTGTGGGGTATATCAGTGTTACAGTGAGGGGTGTGGGGTATATCAGTGTTACAGTGAGGGGTGTGGGGTATATCAGTGTTACAGTGAGGGGTGTGGGATTTATCAGAGTGTTACAGTGAGGGGTGTGGGATATATCAGTGTTACAGTGAGGGATGTGGGGTATATCAGTGTTACAGTGAGGGGTGTGGGGTATATCAGTGTTACAGTGAGGGGTGTGGGGTATATCAGAGCGTTACAGTGAGGGGTGTGGGATATATCAGTGTTACAGTGAGGGGTGTGGGGTATATCAGTGTTACAGTGAGGGGTGTGGGGTATATCAGTGTTACAGTGAGGGGTGTGGGGTATATCAGAGTGTTACAGTGAGGGGTGTGGGATATATCAGAGTGTTACAGTGAGGGGTGTGGGGTATATCAGTGTTACAGTGAGGGGTGTGGGGTATATCAGAGTGTTACAGTGAGGGGTGTGGGGTATATCAGAGTGTTACAGTGAGGGGTGTGGGGTATATCAGAGTGTTACAGTGAGGGGTGTGGGATATATCAGTGTTACAGTGAGGGGTGTGGGGTATATCAGTGTTACAGTGAGGAGTGTGGGATATATCAGTGTTACAGTGAGGGGTGTGGGATATATCAGTGTTACAGTGAGGGGTGTGGGGTATATCAGAGAGTTACAGTGAGGGGTGTGGGGTATATCAGAGTGTTACAGTGAGGCGTGTGGGGTATATCAGTGTTACAGTGAGGAGTGTGGGATATATCAGTGTTACAGTGAGGGGTGTGGGGTATATCAGAGTGTTACAGTGAGGGGTGTGGGGTATATCAGTGTTACAGTGAGGAGTGTGGGATATATCAGTGTTACAGTGAGGGGTGTGGGGGATATCAGAGTGTTACAGTGAGGGGTGTGGGGTATATCAGTGTTACAGTGAGGGATGTGGGATATATCAGTGTTACAGTGAGGGGTGTGGGGGATATCAGAGTGTTACAGCGAGGGGTGTGGGATATATCAGTGTTACAGTGAGGGATGTGGGATATATCAGTGTTACAGTGAGGGGTGTGGGGTATATCAGTGTTACAGTGAGGGGTGTGGGGTATATCAGTGTTACAGTGAGGGGTGTGGGATATATCAGTGTTACAGTGAGGGGTGTGGGGTATATCAGTGTTACAGTGAGGGGTGTGGGATATATCAGTGTTACAGTGAGGTGTGTGGGGTATATCAGTGTTACAGTGAGGGGTGTGGGGTATATCAGAGTGTTACAGTGAGGGGTGTGGGATATATCAGTGTTACAGTGAGGGGTGGGGTATATCAGTGTTACAGTGAGGGGTGTGGGGTATATCAGTGTTACAGTGAGGGGTGTGGGATATATCAGTGTTACAGTGAGTGGTGTGGGCTATATCAGTGTCACAGTGAGGGGTGTGGGGTATATCAGTGTTACAGTGAGGGGTGAGGGGTATATCAGTGTTACAGTGAGGGGTGTGGGGTATATCAGAGTGTTACAGTGAGGGGTGGGGATATAATAGTGTTACAGTGAGGGGTGTGGAGTATATCAAAGCGTTACAGTGAGGGGTGTGGGGTATATCAGAGTGTTACAGTGAGGGGTGTGGGGTATATCAGTGTTACAGTGAGGGGTGTGGGATATATCAGTGTTACAGTGAGGGGTGTGGGATATATCAGTGTTACAGTGAGGGGTGTGGGATATATCAGAGTGTTACAGTGAGGGGTGTGGGATATATCAGTGTTACAGTGAGGGGTGTGGGGTATATCAGTGTTACAGTGAGGGGTGTGGGATATATCAGAGTGTTACAGTGAGGGGTGTGGGGTATATCAGTGTTACAGTGAGGGGTGTGGGGTATATCAGAGTGTTACAGTGAGGGGTGTGGGGTATATCAGAGTGTTACAGTGAGGGGTGTGGGGTATATCAGAGTGTCACAGTGAGGGGTGTGGGATATATCAGTGTTACAGTGAGGGGTGTGGGGTATATCAGTGTTACAGTGAGGCGTGTGGGGTATATCAGTGTTACAGTGAGGAGTGTGGGATATATCAGTGTTACAGTGAGGGGTGTGGGATATATCAGTGTTACAGTGAGGGGTGTGGGGTATATCAGAGTGTTACAGTGAGGGGTGTGGGGTCTATCAGTGTTACAGTGAGGGGTGTGCGGTATATCAGTGTTACAGTGAGGGGTGTGGGGATATATCAGTGTTACAGTGAGGGGTGTGGGGTATATCAGTGTTACAGTGAGGGGTGTGGCGTATATCAGAGTGTTACACTGAGCGGTGTGGGATATATCAGTGTTACAGTGAGGGGTGTGGGGTATATCAGTGTTACAGTGAGGGGTGTGGGGTATATCAGTGTTACAGTGAGGGGTGTGGGATATATCAGTGTTACAGTGAGGGGTGTGGGGTATATCAGTGTTACAGTGAGGGGTGTGGGATATATCAGAGTGTTACAGTGAGGGGTGTGGGGTATATCAGTGTTACAGTGAGGGGTATATCAGAGTGTTACAGTGAGGGGTATGGGGTATATCAGTGTTACAGTGAGGGGTGTGGGGTATATCAGTGTTACAGTGAGGGGTGTGGGATATATCAGAGTTACAGTGAGGGGTGTGGGGTATATCAGAGTGTTACAGTGAGGGGTGTGGGGTATATCAGTGTACAGTGAGGGGTGTGGGGTATATCAGTGTTACAGTGAGGGGTGTGGGGTATATCAGTGTTACAGTGAGGGGTGTGGGGTATATCAGTGTTACAGTGAGGGGTGTGGGGTATATCAGAGTGTTACAGTGAGGGGTGTGGGGTATATCAGAGTGTTACAGTGAGGGGTGTGGGATATATCAGAGTTACAGTGAGGGGTGTGGGGTATATCAGAGTGTTACAGTGAGGGGTGTGGGGTATATCAGAGTGTTACAGTGAGGGGTGTGGGGTATATCAGTGTTACAGTGAGGGGTGTGGGGTATATCAGTGTTACAGTGAGGGGTGTGGGGTTTATCAGTGTTACAGTGAGGGGTGTGGGGTATATCAGAGTGTTACAGTGAGGGGTGTGGGGTATATCAGTGTTACAGTGAGGGGTATATCAGAGTGTTACAGTGAGGGGTGTGGGATATATCAGAGTTACAGTGAGGGGTGTGGGGTATATCAGAGTGTTACAGTGAGGGGTGTGGGGTATATCAGAGTGTTACAGTGAGGGGTGTGGGGTATATCAGAGTGTTACAGTGAGGGGTGTGGGGTATATCAGAGTGTTACAGTGAGGGGTGTGGGGTATATCAGAGTGTTACAGTGAGGGGTGTGGGGTATATCAGTGTTACAGTGATGGGTGTGGTGTTTATCAGTGTTACAGTGAGGGGTGTGGGGTATATCAGAGTGTTACAGTGAGGGGTGTGGGGTATATCAGTGTTACAGTGAGGGGCGTGGGGTATATCAGTGTTACAGGGAGGGGTGTGGGGTATATCAGTGTTACAGTGAGGGATGTGGGGTATATCAGTGTTACAGTGAGGGGTGTGGGGTATATCAGTGTTACAGTGAGGGGTGTGGGGTATATCAGTGTTACAGTGAGGGGTGTGGGGTATATCAGTGTTACAGTGAGGGGTGTGGGGGTATATCAGAGTTACAGTGAGGGGTGGGGGGTATATCAGAGTGTTACAGTGAGGGGTGTGGGGTATATCAGTGTTACAGTGAGGGGTGTGGGGTATATCAGAGTGTTACAGTGAGGGGTGGGGATATATCAGAGTGTTACAGTGAGGGGTGTGGGGTATATCAGTGTTACATTGAGGGTTGTAGGGTGTATCAGAGTGTTACAGTGAGGGGTGTGGGGTATATCAGTGTTACAGTGAGGGGTGTGGGGTATATCAGTGTTACAGTGAGGGGTGTGGGGTATATCAGTGTTACAGTGAGGGGTGTGGGATATATCAGTGTTACAGTGAGGGGTGTGGGATATATCAGTGTTACAGTGAGGGGTGTGGGATATATCAGTGTTACAGTGAGGGGTGTGGGGTATATCAGTGTTACAGTGAGGGGTGTGGGGTATATCAGTGTTACAGTGAGGGGTGTGGGGTATATCAGTGTTACAGTGAGGGGTGTGGGGTATATCAGTGTTACAGTGAGGGGTGTGGGATATATCAGAGTGTTACAGAGGGGTGTGGGGTATATCAGTGTTACAGTGAGGGGTGTGGGGGTATATCAGAGTTACAGTGAGGGGTGGGGGGTATATCAGAGTGTTACAGTGAGGGGTGTGGGGTATATCAGTGTTACAGTGAGGGGTGTGGGGTATATCAGTGTTACAGTGAGGGGTGGGGGTATATCAGAGTGTTACAGTGAGGGGTGTGGGGTATATCAGTCTTACAGTGAGGGGTGTGAGGTATATCAGTGTTACAGTGAGGGGTGTGGGGTATATCAGTGCTACAGTGAGGGTTTGGGGTATATCAGTGTTACAGTGAGGGGTGTGGGGTATATCTGTGTTACAGTGAGGGGTGGGGGTATATCAGAGTGTTACAGTGAGGGGTGTGGGGTGTATCAGAGTGTTACAGTGAGGGGTGTGGGGTATATCAGTGTTACAGTGAGGGGTGTGGGGTATATCAGTGTTACAGTGAGGGGTGTGGGGTATATCAGTGTTACACTGAGGGGTGTGGGGTATATCAGTGTTACAGTGAGGGGTGTGGGATATATCAGTGTTACAGTGAGGGGTGTGGGGTATATCAGTGTTACAGTGAGGGGTGTGGGATATATCAGAGTGTTACAGAGGGGTGTGGGGTATATCAGTGTTACAGTGAGGGGTGTGGGGGTATATCAGAGTTACAGTGAGGGGTGGGGGGTATATCAGAGTGTTACAGTGAGGGGTGTGGGGTATATCAGTGTTACAGTGAGGGGTGTGGGGTATATCAGTGTTACAGTGAGGGGTGTGGGGTATATCAGAGTTACAGTGAGGGGTGTGGGGTATATCAGAGTGTTACAGTGAGGGGTGTGGGATATCTCAGTGTGTTACAGTGAGGGGTGTGGGGTATATCAGTGTTACAGTGAGGGGTGTGGGGTATATCAGAGTGTTACAGTGAGGGGTGTGGGGTATATCAGTGTTACAGTGAGGGGTGTGGGGTATATCAGTGTTACAGTGAGGGGTGTGGGGTATATCAGTGTTACAGTGAGGGGTGTGGGGTATATCAGTGTTACAGTGAGGGTTGTGGGGTATATCAGTGTTACAGTGAGGGGTGTGGGATATATCAGTGTTACAGTGAGGGGTGTGGGATATATCAGAGTGTTACAGTGAGGGGTGTGGGGTATATCAGTGTTACAGTGAGGGGTGTGGGGTATATCAGTGTTACAGTGAGGGGTGTGGGGTATATCAGTGTTACAGTGAGGGGTGTGGGGTATATCAGTGTTACAGTGAGGGGTGTGGGGTATATCAGTGTTACAGTGAGGGGTGTGGGGTATATCAGAGTGTTACAGTGAGGGGTGTGGGGTATATCAGTGTTACAGTGAGGGGTGTGGGGTATATCAGAGTGTTACAGTGAGATGTGTGGGGTATATCAGTGTTACAGTGAGGGGTGTGGGGTATATCAGAGTGTTACAGTGAGGGTTGTGGGGTATATCAGTGTTACAGTGAGGGGTGTGGGATATATCAGTGTTACAGTGAGGGGTGTGGGGTATATCAGTGTTACAGTGAGGGGTGGGGGTATATCAGAGTTACAGTGAGGGGTGTGGGGTATATCAGAGTGTTACAGAGAGGGGTGTGGGATATCTCAGTGTGTTACAGTGAGGGGTGTGGGGTATATCAGTGTTACAGTGAGGGGTGTGGGGTATATCAGAGTGTTACAGTGAGGGGTGTGGGGTATATCAGTGTTACAGTGAGGGGTGTGGGGTATATCAGTGTTACAGTGAGCGGTGTGCGGTATATCAGTGTTACAGTGAGGGGTGTGGGATATATCAGTGTTACAGTGAGGGGTGTGGGGTATATCAGAGTGTTACAGTGAGGGGTGTGGGGTATATCAGTGTTACAGTGAGGGGTGTGGGATATATCAGTGTTACAGTGAGGGGTGTGGGATATATCAGTGTTACAGTGAGGGGTGTGGGGTATATCAGAGTGTTACAGTGAGGGGTGTGGGATATATCAGTGTTACAGTGAGGGGTGTGGGGTATATCAGAGTGTTACAGTGAGGGGTGTGGGATATATCAGTGTTACAGTGAGGGGTGTGGGATATATCAGTGTTACAGTGAGGGGTGTGGGATATATCAGTGTTACAGTGAGGGGTGTGGGATATATCAGTGTTACAGTGAGGGGTGTGGGGTATATCAGAGTGTTACAGTGAGGGGTGTGCGGTATATCAGTGTTACAGTGAGGGGTGTGGGATATATCAGTGTTACAGTGAGGGGTGTGGGATATATCAGTGTTACAGTGAGGGGTGTGGGATATATCAGAGTGTTACAGTGAGGGGTGTGGGGTATATCAGTGTTACAGTGACGGTTGTGGGGTATATCAGTGTTACAGTGAGGGGTGTGGGATATATCAGTGTTACAGTGAGGGGTGTGGGGTATATCAGTGTTACAGTGAAGGGTGTGGGGTATATCAGTGTTAAAGTGAGGGGTCTGGGGTATATCAGAGTGTTGCAGTGAGGGGTGTGGGATATATCAGTGTTACATTGAGGGGTGTGGGGTATATCAGTGTTACAGTGAGGGGTGGGGGTATATCAGAGTGTTACAGTGAGGGGTGTGGGATATATCAGTGTTACAGTGAGGGGTGTGGGGTATATCAGTGTTACAGTGAGGGTGTGGGGTATATCAGTGTTACAGTGAGGGGTGTGGGGTATATCAGTGTTACAGTGAGGGGTGTGGGGTATATCAGTGTTACAGTGAGGGGTGTGGGTATATCAGAGTGTTACAGTGAGGGGTGTGGGGTGTATCAGTGTTACAGTGAGGGGTGTGGGGTATATCAGTGTTACAGTGAGGGTGTGGGATATATCAATGTTACAGTGAGGGGTGTGGGGTATATCAGTGTTACAGTGAGGGTGTGGGGTATATCAGTGTTACAGTGAGGGGTGGGGGTATATCAGAGTTACAGTGAGGGGTGTGGGGTATATCAGTGTTACAGTGAGGGGTGTGGGGTATATCAGTGTTACAGTGAGGGTGTGGGGTATATCAGTGTTACAGTGAGGGGTGGGGGTATATCAGAGTTACAGTGAGGGGTGTGGGGTATATCAGTGTTACAGTGAGGGGTGTGGGGTATATCAGTGTTACAGTGAGGGTGTGGGGTATATCAGTGTTACAGTGAGGGGTGGGGGTATATCAGAGTTACAGTGAGGGGTGTGGGGTATATCAGTGTTACAGTGAGGGGTGTGGGGTATATCAGTGTTACAGTGAGGGGTGTGGGGTATATCAGTGTTACAGTGAGGGGTGGGGGTATATCAGAGTGTTACAGTGAGGGGTGTGGGGTATATCAGAGTGTTACAGTGAGGGGTGGGGATATATCAGAGTGTTACAGTGAGGGGTGTGGGGATATCAGTGTTACAGTGAGGGGTGGGGGGTATATCAGAGTTACAGTGAGGGGTGTGGGGTATATCAGTGTTACAGTGAGGGGTGGGGGTATATCAGAGTGTTACAGTGAGGGGTGTGGGGTATATCAGAGTGTTACAGTGAGGGGTGGGGATATATCAGAGTGTTACAGTGAGGGGTGTGGGGATATCAGTGTTACAGTGAGGGGTGGGGGGTATATCAGAGTTACAGTGAGGGGTGTGGGGATATCAGTGTTACAGTGAGGGGTGTGGGGTATATCAGAGTTACAGTGAGGGGTATGGGGTATATCAGTGTTACAGTGAGGGGTGTGGGGTATATCAGTGTTACAGTGAGGGGTGTGGGGTATATCAGTGTTACAGTGAGGGGTGTGGGGTATATCAGTGTTACAGTGAGGGGTGTGGGGTATATCAGTGTTATAGTGAGGGGTGTGGGGTATATCAGTGTTACAGTGAGGGGTGTGGGGTATATCAGTGTTACAGTGAGGGGTGTGGGATATATCAGTGTTACAGTGAGGGGTGTGGGGTATATCAGTGTTACAGTGAGGGGTGTGGGATATATCAGAGTGTTACAGAGGGGTGTGGGGTATATCAGTGTTACAGTGAGGGGTGTGGGGGTATATCAGAGTTACAGTGAGGGGTGGGGGGTATATCAGAGTGTTACAGTGAGGGGTGTGGGGTATATCAGAGTGTTACAGTGAGGGGTGTGGGGTATATCAGTGTTACAGTGAGGGGTGTGGGGTATATCAGTGTTACAGTGAGGGGTGGGGGTATATCAGAGTTACAGTGAGGGGTGTGGGGTATATCAGAGTGTTACAGTGAGGGGTGTGGGATATCTCAGTGTGTTACAGTGAGGGGTGTGGGGTATATCAGTGTTACAGTGAGGGGTGTGGGGTATATCAGAGTGTTACAGTGAGGGGTGTGGGGTATATCAGTGTTACAGTGAGGGGTGTGGGGTATATCAGTGTTCCAGTGAGGGGTGTGGGGTATATCAGTGTTACAGTGAGGGTTGTGGGGTATATCAGTGTTAAAGTGAGGGGTGTGGGATATATCAGTGTTACAGTGAGGGGTGTGGGATATATCAGAGTGTTACAGTGAGGGGTGTGGGATATATCAGTGTTACAGTGAGGGGTGTGGGATATATCAGTGTTACAGTGAGGGGTGTGGGATATATCAGTGTTACAGTGAGGGGTGTGGGGTATATCAGTGTTACAGTGAGGGTTGTGGGGTATATCAGTGTTACAGTGAGGGGTGTGGGATATATCAGTGTTACAGTGAGGGGTGTGGGGTATATCAGTGTTACAGTGAGGGGTGTGGGGTATATCAGTGTTACAGTGAGGGGTGTGGGGTATATCAGTGTTACAGTGAGGGGTGTGGGATATATCAGAGTGTTACAGTGAGGGGTGAGGGGTATATCAGTGTTACAGTGAGGGGTGTGGGGTATATCAGTGTTACAGTGAGGGGTGTGGGGTATATCAGTGTTACAGTGAGGGGTGTGGGGTATATCAGTGTGTTACAGTGAGGGGTGTGGGATATATCAGTGTTACAGTGAGGGGTGTGGGGTATATCAGTGTTACAGTGAGGGGTGTGGGGTATATCAGTGTTACAGTGAGGGGTGTGGGGTATATCAGAGTGTTGCAGTGAGGGGTGTGGGATATATCAGTGTTACATTGAGGGGTGTGGGGTATATCAGTGTTACAGTGAGGGGTGGGGGTATATCAGACTGTTACAGTGAGGGGTGTGGGATATATCAGTGTTACAGTGAGGGGTGTGGGGTATATCAGTGTTACAGTGAGGGGTGGGGGTATATCAGTGTTACAGTGAGGGGTGGGGGTATATCAGAGTGTTACAGTGAGGGGTGGGGGGTATATCAGTGTTACAGTGAGGGGTGTGGGATATATCAGTGTTACACTGAGGGGTGTGGGGTATATCAGTGTTACAGTGAGGGGTGGGGGTATATCAGTGTTACAGTGAGGGGTGGGGGTATATCAGAGTGTTACAGTGAGGGGTGGGGTGTATATCAGTGTTACAGTGAGGGGTGTGGGTATATCAGTGTTACAGTGAGGGGTGTGGGGTATATCAGTGTTACAGTGAGGGGTGGGGGTATATCAGTGTTACAGTGAGGGGTGTGGGATATATCAGAGTGTTACAGTGAGGGGTGTGGGGTATATCAGTGTTACAGTGAGGGGTGTGGGGTGTATCAGAGTGTTACAGTGAGGGGTGTGGGGTATATCAGTGTTACAGTGAGGGGTGTGGGGTATATCAGTGTTACAGTGAGGGGTGTGGGGTACATCAGTGTTACAGTGAGGGGTGTGGGGTATGTCAGTGTTACAGTGAGGGGTGTGGGATATATCAGTGTTACAGTGAGGGGTGTGGGGTATATCAGTGTTACAGTGAGGGGTGGGGGTATATCAGAGTGTTACAGTGAGGGGTGTGGGGTATATCAGTGTTACAGTGAGGGGTGTGGGGTATATCAGTGTTACAGTGAGGGGTGTGGGTATATCAGTGTTACAGTGAGGGGTGTGGGGTATATCAGTGTTACAGTGAGGGGTGTGGGATATATCAGTGTTACAGTGAGGGGTGTGGGATATATCAGTGTTACAGTGAGGGGTGGGGGTATATCAGAGTGTTACAGTGAGGGGTGTGGGGTATATCAGTGTTACAGTGAGGGGTGGGGGTATATCAGTGTTACAGTGAGGGGTGTGGGGTATATCAGTGTTACAGTGAGGGGTGGGGGTATATCAGTGTTACAGTGAGGGGTGTGGGGTATATCAGTGTTACAGTGAGGGGTGTGGGGTATATCAGTGTTACAGTGAGGGGTGTGGGGTATATCAGTGTTACAGTGAGGGGTGTGGGGTATATCAGTGTTACAGTGAGGGGTGTGGGGTATATCAGTGTTACAGTGAGGGGTGTGGGGTATATCAGTGTTACAGTGAGGGGTGTGGGGTATATCAGTGTTACAGTGAGGGGTGTGGGGTGTATCAGTGTTACAGTGAGGGGTGTGGGTATATCAGTGTTACAGTGAGGGGTGTGGGGTATATCAGTGTTACAGTGAGGGGTGTGGGGTATATCAGTGTTACAGTGAGGGGTGTGGGGTATATCAGTGTTACAGTGAGGGGTGTGGGTATATCAGTGTTACAGTGAGGGGTGGGGGTATATCAGAGTGTTACAGTGAGGGGTGTGGGGTATATCAGTGTTACAGTGAGGGGTGGGGGTATATCAGTGTTACAGTGAGGGGTGTGGGGTATATCAGTGTTACAGTGAGGGGTGTGGGGTATATCAGTGTTACAGTGAGGGGTGTGGGGTATATCAGTGTTACAGTGAGGGGTGTGGGGTATATCAGTGTTACAGTGAGGGGTGTGGGGTATATCAGAGTGTTACAGTGAGGGGTGTGGGGTATATCAGTGTTACAGTGAGGGGTATTGGGTATATCAGTGTTACAGTGAGGGGTGTGGGGTATATCAGAGTGTTACAGTGAGGGGTGTGGGGTATATCAGTGTTACAGTGAGGGGTGGGGGTATATCAGTGTTACAGTGAGGGGTGTGGGGTATATCAGTGTTACAGTGAGGGGTGTGGGGTATATCAGTGTTACAGTGAGGGGTGTGGTGTATATCAGTGTTACAGTGAGGGGTGTGGGGTATATCAGAGTGTTACAGTGAGGGGTGTGGGGTATATCAGTGTTACAGTGAGGGGTGGGGGTATATCAGTGTTACAGTGAGGGGTGTGGGGTATATCAGTGTTACAGTGAGGGGTGTGGGGTATATCAGTGTTACAGTGAGGGGTGTGGGGTATATCAGTGTTACAGTGAGGGGTGTGGGGTATATCAGTGTTACAGTGAGGGGTGTGGGGTATATCAGAGTGTTACAGTGAGGGGTGTGGGGTATATCAGTGTTACAGTGAGGTGTGGGGTATATCAGAGTGTTACAGTGAGGGGTGTGGGGTATATCAGTGTTACAGTGAGGGGTGGGGGTATATCAGAGTGTTACAGTGAGGGGTGTGGGGTATATCAGAGTGTTACAGTGAGGGGTGGGGGTATATCAGTGTTACAGTGAGGGGTGGGGGTATATCAGTGTTACAGTGAGGGGTGTGGGGTATATCAGTGTTACAGTGAGGGGTGTGGGGTATATCAGTGTTACAGTGAGGGGTGTGGGGTATATCAGTGTTACAGTGAGGGGTGTGGGGTATATCAGTGTTACAGTGAGGGGTGTGGGGTATATCAGTGTTACAGTGAGGGGTGTGGGGTATATCAGTGTTACAGTGAGGGGTGGGGGGTATATCAGTGTTACTGTGAGGGGTGTGGGGTATATCAGTGTTACAGTGAGGGGTGTAGGGTATATCAGTGTTACAGTGAGGGGTGTGGGTATATCAGAGTGTTACAGTGAGGGGTGTGGGGTATATCAGTGTTACAGTGAGGTGTGTGGGGTATATCAGTGTTACAGTGAGGGGTGGGGGGTATATCAGTGTTACAGTGAGGGGTGGGGGGTATATCAGAGTTACAGTGAGGGGTTGGGGGTATATCAGTCTTACAGTGAGGGGTGTGGGGTATATCAGTGTTACAGTGAGGGGTGTGGGTATATCAGAGTGTTACAGTGAGGGGTGTGGGATATATCAGAGTGTTACAGTGAGGGGTGTGGGGTATATCAGTGTTACAGTGAGGGGTGTGGGGTATATCAGAGTGTTGCAGTGAGGGATGTGGGATGTATCAGTGTTACAGTGAGGGGTGTGGGATATATCAGTGTTACAGTGAGGGGTGTGGGTATATCAGAGTGTTACAGTGAGGGGTGGGGGGTATATCAGAGTTACAGTGAGGGGTGTGGGGTATATCAGTGTCACAGTGAGGGGTGGGGGGTATATCAGTCTTACAGTGAGGGGTGGGGGGTATATCAGAGTTACAGTGAGGGGTGTGGGGTATATCAGTGTCACAGTGAGGGGTGGGGGGTATATCAGTGTTACAGTGAGGGGTGGGGGGTATATCAGAGTTACAGTGAGGGGTGGGGGGTATATCAGAGTGTTAGGGTTAGGGTTATGTTTCTCTCTCTCCCTCCGTCTAACCCTAACCCTAACCCTAACCCTAACCCTAACCCTAACCCTAACCCTAACCCTAACCCTAACCCTAAACTGCCGGCCAGGCGGACATTTACAGGAGAAAGGGCGGAGGGAAACTGAGAGAGAGCGAGAGGGGCATTGAGTGAGGGAGAGATAGCGAGTGAAAGGAACGGAGGGAGGGAGAGAGTGACAGAGAGGGGGCTGACCGAGTGAGAGAGAGAGAGAGAGAGGGGGGAGAGACAGAGAGGGAGTGGGGAACGTTTGAGAGAGAGATAGAGACAGTCACAGCCAGGGCGACGGAGGGGGAGGAACGCAGCGAGGGCGTGTTAGACGGAGAGAGTGAGGGAGACAGGCACAGAGAGGGAGAGAGAGAGACGCAGAGAGAGTGAGTGAGGCAGAGAGAGAGGGAGGGTGTTAGACGGAGAGAGGGGGAGTGAGACAGAGAGAGAGGGAGGGTGTAAGACGGAGAGACGCAGAGAGAGGGAGTGAGACAGAGAGAGAGGGAGTGAGACAGAGAGAGGGGGAGAGAGACAGAGAGAGAGGGAGTGAGACACAGAGAGAGGGAGTGAGACAGAGAGGGAGTGAGACAGAGAGAAAGGGAGGGTGTTAGACGGAGAGAGGGGGAGTGAGACAGAGAGAGAGGGAGGGTGTAAGACGGAGAGTCGCAGAGAGAGGGAGTGAGCCAGAGAGAGAGGGAGGGTGTTAGACGGAGAGAGGGGGAGTGAGACAGAGAGAGAGGGAGGGTGTAAGACGGAGAGACGCAGAGAGAGGGAGTGAGACAGAGAGAGAGGGAGTGAGACAGAGAGAGGGGGAGAGAGACAGAGAGAGAGGGAGGTTGTAAGACGGAGAGAGAGGGAGTGAGACAGAGAGAGAGGGAGGGTGTAAGACGGAGAGAGAGGGAGTGAGACAGAGAGAGAGGGAGTGAGACAGAGAGAGAGGGAGGGTGTAAGACGGAGAGAGAGGGAGTGTGACAGAGAGAGAGGGAGGGTGTTAGACGGAGAGAGAGGGAGTGAGACAGAGAGAGAGGGAGGGTGTTAGACGCAGAGAGAGGGAGTGAGACAGAGAGAGAGGGAGGGTGTTAGACGGAGAGAGAGGGAGTGAGACAGAGAGAGAGGGAGGGTGTTAGACGCAGAGAGAGGGAGTGAGACAGAGAGAGAGGGAGGGTGTAAGACGGAGAGAGAGGGAGTGAGACAGAGAGAGAGGGAGTGAGACAGAGAGAGGGAGGGTGTAAGACAGAGAGAGAGGGAGTGTGACAGAGAGAGAGGGAGGTTGTAAGACGGAGAGAGAGGGAGTGAGACAGAGAGAGAGGGAGGGTGTAAGACGGAGAGAGAGGGAGTGTGACAGAGAGAGAGGGAGGGTGTTAGACGCAGAGAGAGGGAGTGAGACAGAGAGAGAGGGAGAGAGACAGAGAGAGTGAGACAGAGAGAGAGGGAGGGTGTAAGACGGAGAGACGGGGAGAGAGGGAGTGAGACAGAGAGAGAGGGAGGGTGTAAGACGGAGAGAGAGGGAGTGAGACAGAGAGAGGGGGAGGGTGTAAGACGGAGAGACGCAGAGAGAGGGAGTGAGACGCAGAGAGAGGGAGAGAGACAGAGAGAGAGGGAGAGAGACAGAGAGAGAGGGAGAGTGTTAGACGGAGAGACGCAGAGAGAGGGAGTGAGACAGAGAGAGAGGGAGAGAGACGGAGAGAGAGGGAGTGAGACAGAGGGAGAGAGAGGGAGTGTGCAAGACGGAGAGAGAGGGAGTGAGACAGAGAGAGAGGGAGGGTGTAAGACGGAGAGATGCAGAGAGAGGGAGTGAGACAGAGAGAGAGGGAGGGTGTTAGACGGAGAGAGAGGGAGAATGTTGGACGGAGAGACGCAGAGAGAGGGAGTGAGACAGAGAGAGAGGGAGTGAGACAGAGAGAGAGGGAGGGTGTAAGACGAAGAGAGAGGGAGTGAGACAGAGGGCGAGGGAGGGTGTAGGACGGCGAGACGGAGAGAGAGGGAGTGAGATAGAGAGA
Organism: Scyliorhinus torazame; assembly: GCF_047496885.1. Taxonomy (NCBI): domain Eukaryota; kingdom Metazoa; phylum Chordata; class Chondrichthyes; order Carcharhiniformes; family Scyliorhinidae; genus Scyliorhinus; species Scyliorhinus torazame. The sequence continues at coordinate 213,154 of NW_027307971.1, forward strand.
GAGGGAGTGTGTAAGACGGAGAGATAGAGAGAGAGGGAGGGTGTTAGGCAGAGAGAGAGGGAGTGAGACAGAGAGAGAGGGAGTGAGACAGAGAGAGAGGGAGGGTGTTAGACAGAGAGAGAGGGAGTGAGACAGAGAGAGAGGGAGTGAGACAGAGAGAGAGGGAGAGTGTTAGACGGAGAGAGAGGGAGTGAGACAGAGAGAGAGGGAGAGTGTTAGACGGAGAGATGCAGAGAGAGGGAGTGAGACAGAGAGAGAGGGAGGGTGTTAGACGGAGAGAGAGGGAGTGAGACAGAGAGAGAGGGAGTGAGACAGAGAGAGAGGGAGTGTGTGCGACGGAGAGAGGGAGAGTGTTAGACGGAGAGATGCAGAGAGAGGGAGTGAGACAGAGAGAGAGGGAGGGTGTTAGACGGAGAGAGAGGGAGTGAGACAGAGAGAGAGGGAGTGAGACAGAGAGAGAGGGAGAGAGACAGAGAGAGAGGGAGTATGTACGACGGAGAGAGGGAGAGTGTTAGACGGAGAGAGAGGGAGGGTGTTAGACGGAGAGACGCAGAGAGAGGGAGTGAGACAGAGAGAGAGGGAGGGTGTTAGACGGAGAGAGAGGGAGTGAGACAGAGAGAGAGGGAGAGTGTTAGACGGAGAGATGCAGAGAGAGGGAGTGAGACAGAGAGAGAGGGAGGGTGTTAGACGGAGAGACGCAGAGAGAGGGAGTGAGACAGAGAGAGAGGGAGGGTGTTAGACGGAGAGACGCAGAGAGAGGGAGTGAGACAGAGAGAGAGGGAGGGTGTTAGACGGAGAGATGCAGAGAGAGGGAGTGAGACAGAGAGAGAGGGAGGGTGTTAGACGGAGAGACGCAGAGAGAGGGAGTGAGACAGAGACAGAGAGAGGGAGTGAGACGGAGAGAGAGGGAGTGAGACAGAGAGAGAGGGAGGGTGTTAGACGGAGAGACGCAGAGAGAGGGAGTGAGACAGAGAGAGAGGAAGGGTGTTAGACGGAGAGAGAGGGAGTGAGACAGAGAGAGAGGGAGAGAGACAGAGAGAGAGGGAGGGTGTTAGACGGAGAGATGCAGAGAGAGGGAGTGAGACAGAGAGAGAGGGAGGGTGTTAGATGGAGAGAGAGGGAGTGAGACAGAGAGAGAGGGAGTGAGACAGAGAGAGAGGGAGAGAGACAGAGAGAGAGGGAGGGTGTTAGACGGAGAGAGAGGGAGTGAGGCGGAGAGAGAGGGAGTGAGACAGAGAGAGACAGAGAGAGAGGGAGTGTGTTAGACGGAGAGATGCAGAGAGAGGGAGTGAGACAGAGAGAGAGGGAGTGAGACAGAGACAGAGGGAGAGAGACAGAGAGAGAGGGAGTGAGACAGAGAGAGAGGGAGAGTGTTAGACGGAGAGAGAGGGAGTGAGACAGAGAGAGAGGGAGTGAGACAGAGAGAGAGGGAGAGTGTGAGACGGAGAGACGCAGAGAGAGGGAGTGTGTTAGACGGAGAGATGCAGAGAGAGGGAGTGAGACAGAGAGAGAGCGAGTGAGACAGAGAGAGAGGGAGAGTGTGAGACGGAGAGACGCAGAGAGAGGGAGTGTGTTAGACGGAGAGATGCAGAGAGAGGGAGTGAGACAGAGAGAGAGGGAGAGTGTTAGACGGAGAGAGAGGGAGTGAGACAGAGAGAGAGGGAGTGAGACAGAGAGAGAGGGAGTGAGACAGAGAGAGAGGGAGAGTGTTAGACGGAGAGAGAGGGAGTGAGACAGAGAGAGAGGGAGTGAGACAGAGAGAGAGGGAGAGAGACAGAGAGAGAGGGAGTGAGACAGAGAGAGAGGGAGAGTGTTAGACGGAGAGAGAGGGAGTGAGACAGAGAGAGAGGGAGTGAGACAGAGAGAGAGGGAGAGTGTGAGACGGAGAGACGCAGAGAGAGGGAGTGAGACAGAGAGAGAGGGAGTGAGACAGAGAGAGAGGGAGTGAGACAGAGGGAGAGGGAGGGTGTTAGACGGAGAGAGAGGGAGTGAGACAGAGAGAGAGGGAGAGTGTTAGACGGAGGGAGAGGGAGTGAGACAGAGAGAGAGGGAGGGTGTTAGACGGAGAGAGGGAGTGAGACAGAGATAGAGGGAGGGTGTTAGACGGAGGGAGAGGGAGTGAGACAGAGAGAGAGGGAGGGTGTAAGATGGAGAGACGCAGAGAGAGGGAGAGAGACAGAGAGAGAGGGAGTGTGTTAGACGGAGAGATGCAGAGAGAGGGAGTGAGACAGAGAGAGAGGGAGTGAGACAGAGAGAGAGGGAGAGTGTTGGACGGAGAGACGCAGAGAGAGGGAGTGAGACAGAGAGAGAGGGAGTGAGACAGAGAGAGAGGGAGTGAGACAGAGAGAGAGGGAGGGTGTTAGACGGAGAGAGAGGGAGTGTGACAGAGAGAGAGGGAGAGAGGGAGAGAGAGAGGGAGAGTGTTGGACGGAGAGACGCAGAGAGAGGGAGTGAGACAGAGAGAGAGGGAGGGTGTTAGACGGAGAGAGAGGGAGTGAGACAGAGAGAGAGGGAGGTTGCAAGACGGAGAGATGCAGAGAGAGGGAGTGTGTTAGAAGGAGAGAGAGGGAGTGAGACAGAGAGAGAGGGAGAGAGGGAGAGAGAGAGGGAGAGTGTTGGACGGAGAGACGCAGAGAGAGGGAGTGTGACAGAGAGAGAGGGAGTGAGACAGAGAGAGTGGGAGGGTGTAAGACGAAGAGAGAGGGAGTGAGACAGAGAGCGAGGGAGGGTGTAGAACGGCGAGACGGAGAGAGAGGGAGTGAGATAGAGAGAGAGGGAGTGAGACAGAGAGAGAGGGAGGGTGTTAGACGGAGGGAGAGGGAGTGAGATAGAGAGAGAGGGAGGGTGTAAGACGGAGGGAGAGGGAGTGAGATAGAGAGAGAGGGAGGGTGTTAGACAGAGAGAGAGGGAGTGAGACAGAGAGAGAGGGAGTGAGACAGAGAGAGAGAGAGGGAGTGAGACAGAGAGAGAGGGAGTGTGTACGACGGAGAGAGGGAGAGTGTAAGACGGAGAGATGCAGAGAGAGGGAGTGAGACAGAGAGAGGGAGTGAGACAGAGAGAGAGGGAGGGTGTTCGACGGAGAGAGAGGGAGTGAGACAGAGAGAGAGGGAGTGTGTAAGACGGAGAGACTCAGAGAGAGGGAGTGAGACAGAGAGAGAGGGAGTGAGACAGAGAGAGAGGGAGGGTGTTCGACGGAGAGAGAGGGAGAGAGACAGAGAGAGAGTGAGTGAGACAGAGAGAGAGGGAGAGTGTAAGACGGAGAGATGCAGAGAGAGGGAGTGAGACAGAGAGAGAGGGAGTGAGACAGAGAGAGAGGGAGGGTGTTCGACGGAGAGAGAGGGAGTGAGACGGAGAGAGAGGGAGTGTGTAAGACGGAGAGACTCAGAGAGAGGGAGTGAGACAGAGAGAGAGGGAGTGAGACAGAGAGAGAGGGAGGGTGTTCGACGGAGAGAGAGGGAGAGAGACAGAGAGAGAGTGAGTGAGACAGAGAGAGAGGGAGAGTGTAAGACGGAGAGACTCAGAGAGAGGGAGTGAGACAGAGAGAGAGGGTGTGTGTACGACGGAGAGAGGGAGAGTGTTAGATGGAGAGACGGAGAGAGAGGGAGTGAGACAGAGAGAGAGGGAGGGTGTTAGACGGAGAGAGAGGGAGTGAGAAAGAGAGAGAGGGAGAGTGTTAGACGGAGATAGAGGGAGTGAGACAGAGAGAGAGGGAGGGCGTAAGACGGAGAGATGCAGAGAGAGGGAGTGAGACAGAGAGAGAGGGAGTGTGTACGACGGAGAGAGGGAGAGTGTTAGATGGAGAGATGCAGAGAGAGGGAGTGAGACAGAGAGAGAGGGAGGGTGTGAGACAGAGAGAGAGAGAGGGAGGGTGTAAGACGGAGAGATGCAGAGAGAGGGAGTGTGTACGACGGAGAGAGGGAGAGTGTTAGATGGAGAGATGCAGAGAGAGGGAGTGAGACAGAGAGAGAGGGAGGGTGTAAGACGGAGAGGTGCAGAGAGAGGGAGTGTGTTCGACGGAGAGAGAGGGAGAGTGTTGGACGGAGAGACGCAGAGAGAGGGAGTGAGACAGAGAGAGAGGGAGGGTGTAAGACGGAGAGAGAGGGAGTGAGACAGAGAGAGAGGGAGTGAGACACAGAGAGAGGGAGTGAGACAGAGAGAGAGGGAGTGAGACACAGAGAGAGGGAGTGAGACAGAGAGAGAGGGAGTGAGACAGAGAGAGAGGGAGTGAGACAGAGAGAGAGGGAGGGTGTAAGACGGAGAGAGAGGGAGTGAGACAGAGAGAGAGGGAGTGAGACAGAGAGAGAGGGAGTGTGTTAGACGGAGAGAGAGAGACAGAGAGACAGAGAGACAGAGAGAGAGGGAGAGAGACAGAGAGAGAGGGATTGAGACAGAGAGAGAGGGAGTGAGACAGAGATAGAGGAAGTGAGACAGAGCGAGAGGGAGGGTGTTAGACGGAGAGAGAGAGACAGAGAGACAGAGAGACAGAGAGAGAGGGAGAGAGACGCAGAGAGAGGGAGTGAGACAGAGAGAGAGGGATAGAGACAGAGAGAGACGGAGTGAGACAGAGAGAGGGAGTGAGACAGAGAGAGAGGGCGTAAGACGGAGAGAGAGGTAGTGAGAGAGAGAGAGGGAGTGAGACAGAGAGAGAGGGAGTGAGACAGAGAGAGACGGAGTGAGACAGAGAGAGGGAGTGAGACAGAGAGAGAGGGAGTGAGACAGAGAGAGGGAGTGAGACAGAGAGAGAGGGCGTAAGACGGAGAGAGAGGTAGTGAGAGAGAGAGAGAGGGAGTGAGACGGAGAGAGAGGGAGAGTGTTAGACGGAGAGAGAGAGAGAGAGACAGAGAGAGAGGGAGGGTGTTGGACGGAGAGAGAGGGAGTGAGACAGAGCGAGGGGGAGGGTGTAAGACGGAGAGACACAGAGAGAGGGAGTGAGACAGAGAGAGAGGTAGTGAGAGAGAGAGAGAGGGAGGGTGTAAGACGCAGAGAGAGGGAGTGAGACAGAGAGAGAGGGAGGGTGTAAGACGGAGAGAGAGGGAGTGAGACAGAGAGAGAGGGAGTGAGACAGAGAGAGAGGGAGTGAGATAGAGAGAGAGGGAGTGAGACAGAGAGAGAGGGAGGGTGTAAGACGGAGAGAGAGGGAGTGAGACAGAGAGAGAGGGAGTGAGACAGGGAGAGAGGGAGGGTGTTAGACGGAGAGAGAGGGAGTGAGACAGAGAGAGAGCGAGTGAGACAGAGAGAGAGGGAGAGTGTGAGACGGAGAGACGCAGAGAGAGGGAGTGTGTTAGACGGAGAGATGCAGAGAGAGGGAGTGAGACAGAGAGAGAGGGAGAGTGTTAGACGGAGAGAGAGGGAGTGAGACAGAGAGAGAGGGAGTGAGACAGAGAGAGAGGGAGTGAGACAGAGAGAGAGGGAGAGTGTTAGACGGAGAGAGAGGGAGTGAGACAGAGAGAGAGGGAGTGAGACAGAGAGAGAGGGAGAGAGACAGAGAGAGAGGGAGTGAGACAGAGAGAGAGGGAGAGTGTTAGACGGAGAGAGAGGGAGTGAGACAGAGAGAGAGGGAGTGAGACAGAGAGAGAGGGAGTGTGTTAGACGGAGAGATGCAGAGAGAGGGAGTGAGACAGAGAGAGAGGGAGTGAGACAGAGAGAGAGGGAGAGAGACAGAGAGAGAGGGAGTGAGACAGAGAGAGAGGGAGAGTGTTAGACGGAGAGAGAGGGAGTGAGACAGAGAGAGAGGGAGTGAGACAGAGAGAGAGGGAGAGTGTGAGACGGAGAGACGCAGAGAGAGGGAGTGAGACAGAGAGAGAGGGAGTGAGACAGAGAGAGAGGGAGTGAGACAGAGGGAGAGGGAGGGTGTTAGACGGAGAGAGAGGGAGTGAGACAGAGAGAGAGGGAGAGTGTTAGACGGAGGGAGAGGGAGTGAGACAGAGAGAGAGGGAGGGTGTTAGACGGAGAGAGGGAGTGAGACAGAGATAGAGGGAGGGTGTTAGACGGAGGGAGAGGGAGTGAGACAGAGAGAGAGGGAGGGTGTAAGATGGAGAGACGCAGAGAGAGGGAGAGAGACAGAGAGAGAGGGAGTGTGTTAGACGGAGAGATGCAGAGAGAGGGAGTGAGACAGAGAGAGAGGGAGTGAGACAGAGAGAGAGGGAGAGTGTTGGACGGAGAGACGCAGAGAGAGGGAGTGAGACAGAGAGAGAGGGAGTGAGACAGAGAGAGAGGGAGTGAGACAGAGAGAGAGGGAGGGTGTTAGACGGAGAGAGAGGGAGTGTGACAGAGAGAGAGGGAGAGAGGGAGAGAGAGAGGGAGAGTGTTGGACGGAGAGACGCAGAGAGAGGGAGTGAGACAGAGAGAGAGGGAGGGTGTTAGACGGAGAGAGAGGGAGTGAGACAGAGAGAGAGGGAGGGTGTAAGACGGAGAGATGCAGAGAGAGGGAGTGTGTTAGAAGGAGAGAGAGGGAGTGAGACAGAGAGAGAGGGAGAGAGGGAGAGAGAGAGGGAGAGTGTTGGACGGAGAGACGCAGAGAGAGGGAGTGTGACAGAGAGAGAGGGAGTGAGACAGAGAGAGTGGGAGGGTGTAAGACGAAGAGAGAGGGAGTGAGACAGAGAGCGAGGGAGGGTGTAGAACGGCGAGACGGAGAGAGAGGGAGTGAGATAGAGAGAGAGGGAGTGAGACAGAGAGAGAGGGAGGGTGTTAGACGGAGGGAGAGGGAGTGAGATAGAGAGAGAGGGAGGGTGTAAGACGGAGGGAGAGGGAGTGAGATAGAGAGAGAGGGAGGGTGTTAGACAGAGAGAGAGGGAGTGAGACAGAGAGAGAGGGAGTGAGACAGAGAGAGAGAGAGGGAGTGAGACAGAGAGAGAGGGAGTGTGTACGACGGAGAGAGGGAGAGTGTAAGACGGAGAGATGCAGAGAGAGGGAGTGAGACAGAGAGAGGGAGTGAGACAGAGAGAGAGGGAGGGTGTTCGACGGAGAGAGAGGGAGTGAGACAGAGAGAGAGGGAGTGTGTAAGACGGAGAGACTCAGAGAGAGGGAGTGAGACAGAGAGAGAGGGAGTGAGACAGAGAGAGAGGGAGGGTGTTCGACGGAGAGAGAGGGAGAGAGACAGAGAGAGAGTGAGTGAGACAGAGAGAGAGGGAGAGTGTAAGACGGAGAGATGCAGAGAGAGGGAGTGAGACAGAGAGAGAGGGAGTGAGACAGAGAGAGAGGGAGGGTGTTCGACGGAGAGAGAGGGAGTGAGACGGAGAGAGAGGGAGTGTGTAAGACGGAGAGACTCAGAGAGAGGGAGTGAGACAGAGAGAGAGGGAGTGAGACAGAGAGAGAGGGAGGGTGTTCGACGGAGAGAGAGGGAGAGTGTTAGATGGAGAGACGGAGAGAGAGGGAGTGAGACAGAGAGAGAGGGAGGGTGTTAGACGGAGAGAGAGGGAGTGAGAAAGAGAGAGAGGGAGAGTGTAAGACGGAGAGACTCAGAGAGAGGGAGTGAGACAGAGAGAGAGGGTGTGTGTACGACGGAGAGAGGGAGAGTGTTAGATGGAGAGACGGAGAGAGAGGGAGTGAGACAGAGAGAGAGGGAGGGTGTTAGACGGAGAGAGAGGGAGTGAGAAAGAGAGAGAGGGAGAGTGTTAGACGGAGATAGAGGGAGTGAGACAGAGAGAGAGGGAGGGCGTAAGACGGAGAGATGCAGAGAGAGGGAGTGAGACAGAGAGAGAGGGAGTGTGTACGACGGAGAGAGGGAGAGTGTTAGATGGAGAGATGCAGAGAGAGGGAGTGTGACAGAGAGAGAGGGAGGGTGTGAGACAGAGAGAGAGAGAGGGAGGGTGTAAGACGGAGAGATGCAGAGAGAGGGAGTGTGTACGACGGAGAGAGGGAGAGTGTTAGATGGAGAGATGCAGAGAGAGGGAGTGAGACAGAGAGAGAGGGAGGGTGTAAGACGGAGAGGTGCAGAGAGAGGGAGTGTGTTCGACGGAGAGAGAGGGAGAGTGTTGGACGGAGAGACGCAGAGAGAGGGAGTGAGACAGAGAGAGAGGGAGGGTGTAAGACGGAGAGAGAGGGAGTGAGACAGAGAGAGAGGGAGTGAGACACAGAGAGAGGGAGTGAGACAGAGAGAGAGGGAGTGAGACACAGAGAGAGGGAGTGAGACAGAGAGAGAGGGAGTGAGACAGAGAGAGAGGGAGTGAGACAGAGAGAGAGGGAGTGTGTTAGACGGAGAGAGAGAGACAGAGAGACAGAGAGACAGAGAGAGAGGGAGAGAGACAGAGAGAGAGGGATTGAGACAGAGAGAGAGGGAGTGAGACAGAGATAGAGGAAGTGAGACAGAGCGAGAGGGAGGGTGTTAGACGGAGAGAGAGAGACAGAGAGACAGAGAGACAGAGAGAGAGGGAGAGAGACGCAGAGAGAGGGAGTGAGACAGAGAGAGAGGGATAGAGACAGAGAGAGACGGAGTGAGACAGAGAGAGGGAGTGAGACAGAGAGAGAGGGCGTAAGACGGAGAGAGAGGTAGTGAGAGAGAGAGAGGGAGTGAGACAGAGAGAGAGGGAGTGAGACAGAGAGAGACGGAGTGAGACAGAGAGAGGGAGTGAGACAGAGAGAGAGGGAGTGAGACAGAGAGAGGGAGTGAGACAGAGAGAGAGTGCGTAAGACGGAGAGAGAGGTAGTGAGAGAGAGAGAGAGGGAGTGAGACGGAGAGAGAGGGAGAGTGTTAGACGGAGAGAGAGAGAGAGAGACAGAGAGAGAGGGAGGGTGTTGGACGGAGAGAGAGGGAGTGAGACAGAGCGAGGGGGAGGGTGTAAGACGGAGAGACACAGAGAGAGGGAGTGAGAGAGAGAGAGAGGTAGTGAGAGAGAGAGAGAGGGAGGGTGTAAGACGGAGAGAGAGGGAGTGAGACAGAGAGAGAGGGAGTGAGACAGGGAGAGAGGGAGGGTGTTAGACGGAGAGAGAGGGAGTGAGACAGAGAGAGAGGGAGTGAGACAGAGAGAGAGGGAGTGAGACAGAGAGAGAGGGAGGGCGTAAGACGGAGAGAGAGGTAGTGAGAGAGAGAGAGGGAGTGAGACAGGGAGAGAGGGAGTGAGACAGAGAGAGAGGGAGTGAGACAGAGAGAGAGGGAGGGTGTTAGACGGAGAGAGAGGGAGTGAGAGAGAGAGAGAGGGAGGGAGACAGAGAGAGAGGGAGTGAGACAGAGAGAGAGGGAGTGAGACAGAGAGAGAGGGAGTGAGACAGAGAGAGAGGGAGTGAGACAGAGAGAGAGGGAGTGAGAGAGAGAGAGAGTGAGGGTGTAAGATGGAGAGATGCAGAGAGAGGGAGAGTGTTAGACGGAGAGACGGAGAGAGAGGGAGTGAGACAGAGAGAGAGGGAGTGTGACAGAGAGAGGGAGGGTGTTAGACGGAGAGACGGAGAGAGAGGGAGTGAGACAGAGAGACGGAGTGAGACAGAGAGAGAGGGAGAGTGACAGAGAGAGAGGGAGTGAGACAGAGAGAGGGAGGGTGTTAGACGGAGAGACGGAGAGGGAGTGAGACAGAGAGACGGAGTGAGACAGAGAGAGAGGGAGAGTGACAGAGAGAGGGAGGGTGTTAGACGGAGAGACGGAGAGAGAGGGAGTGAGACAGAGAGAGAGGGAGGGTGTAAGACGGAGAGACAGAGAGACGGAGTGAGACAGAGAGAGAGGGAGATTGACAGAGAGAGGGAGGGTGTTAGACGGAGAGACGGAGAGAGAGGGAGAGTGACAGAGAGAGAGGGAGTGAGACGCAGAGAGAGGGAGTGAGACGCAGAGAGAGGGAGTGAGACAGAGAGAGAGGGAGTGAGAGAGAGAGAGAGGGAGGGTGTAAGATGGAGAGACGCAGAGAGAGGGAGTGAGACAGAGAGAGAGGGAGGGTGTTAGACGGAGAGAGAGGGAGTGAGAAAGAGAGAGAGGGAGAGTGTTAGACGGAGAGAGAGGGAGTGAGACAGAGAGAGAGGGAGGGCGTAAGACGGAGAGATGCAGAGAGAGGGAGTGAGACAGAGAGAGAGGGAGTGTGTACGACGGAGAGAGGGAGAGTGTTAGATGGAGAGATGCAGAGAGAGGGAGTGAGACAGAGAGAGAGGGAGGGTGTGAGACAGAGAGAGAGAGAGGGAGGGTGTAAGACGGAGAGATGCAGAGAGAGGGAGTGTGTACGACGGAGAGAGGGAGAGTGTTAGATGGAGAGATGCAGAGAGAGGGAGTGAGACAGAGAGAGAGGGAGGGTGTAAGACGGAGAGGTGCAGAGAGAGGGAGTGTGTTAGACGGAGAGAGAGGGAGAGTGTTGGACGGAGAGACGCAGAGAGAGGGAGTGAGACAGAGAGAGAGGGAGGGTGTAAGACGGAGAGAGAGGGAGTGAGACAGAGAGAGAGGGAGTGAGACACAGAGAGAGGGAGTGAGACAGAGAGAGAGGGAGTGAGACACAGAGAGAGGGAGTGAGACAGAGAGAGAGGGAGTGAGACAGAGAGAGAGGGAGTGAGACAGAGAGAGAGGGAGGGTGGAAGACGGAGAGAGAGGGAGTGAGACAGAGAGAGAGGGAGTGAGACAGAGAGAGAGGGACTGTGTTAGACGGAGAGAGAGAGACAGAGAGACAGAGAGACAGAGAGAGAGGGAGAGAGACAGAGAGAGAGGGATTGAGACAGAGAGAGAGGGAGTGAGACAGAGATAGAGGAAGTGAGACAGAGCGAGAGGGAGGGTGTTAGACGGAGAGAGAGAGACAGAGAGACAGAGAGACAGAGAGAGAGGGAGAGAGACGCAGAGAGAGGGAGTGAGACAGAGAGAGAGGGAGAGAGACAGAGAGAGACGGAGTGTGACAGAGAGAGGGAGTGAGACAGAGAGAGAGGGCGTGAGACGGAGAGAGAGGTAGTGAGAGAGAGAGAGAGGGAGTGAGACGGAGAGAGAGGGAGAGTGTTAGACGGAGAGAGAGAGAGAGAGACAGAGAGAGAGGGAGTGAGACAGAGAGAGAGGGAGGGTGTTAGACGGAGAGAGAGGGAGTGAGACAGAGAGAGGGAGTGAGACAGAGAGAGAGGGAGGGTGTTAGACGGAGAGAGAGGGAGTGAGACAGAGAGAGGGGGAGGGTGTAAGACGGAGAGACACAGAGTGAGGTAGTGAGACAGGGAGAGAGGGAGGGTGTAAGACGGAGAGAGAGGGAGCGAGACAGAGAGAGAGGGAGTGAGACAGGGAGAGAGGGAGGGTGTTAGACGGAGAGAGAGGGAGTGAGACAGAGAGAGAGGGAGTGAGACAGAGAGAGAGGGAGGGCGTAAGACGGAGAGAGAGGTAGTGAGAGAGAGAGAGGGAGTGAGACAGGGAGAGAGGGAGTGAGACAGAGAGAGAGGGAGTGAGACAGAGAGAGATAGAGGGTGTTAGACGGAGAGAGAGGGAGTGAGAGAGAGAGAGAGGGAGGGAGACAGAGAGAGAGGGAGTGAGACAGAGAGAGAGGGAGTGAGACAGAGAGAGAGGGAGTGAGACAGAGAGAGAGGGAGTGAGACAGAGAGAGAGGGAGTGAGACAGAGAGAGAGGGAGTGTGTTAGACGGAGAGATGCAGAGAGAGGGAGTGAGACAGGGAGAGAGGGAGTGAGACAGAGAGAGAGGGAGTGAGACAGAGAGAGAGGAAGGGTGTTAGACGGAGAGATGCAGAGAGAGGGAGTGAGACAGAGAGAGAGGGAGGGTGTTAGACAGAGAGAGACGGAGTGAGACAGAGAGAGAGGGAGTGAGAGAGAGAGAGAGTGAGGGTGTAAGATGGAGAGATGCAGAGAGAGGGAGAGTGTTAGACGGAGAGACGGAGAGAGAGGGAGTGAGACAGAGAGAGAGGGAGTGTGACAGAGAGAGGGAGGGTGTTAGACGGAGAGACGGAGAGAGAGGGAGTGAGACAGAGAGACGGAGTGAGACAGAGAGAGAGGGAAAGTGACAGAGAGAGAGGGAGTGAGACAGAGAGAGGGAGGGTGTTAGACGGAGAGACGGAGAGAGAGGGAGTGAGACAGAGAGACGGAGTGAGACAGAGAGAGAGGGAGAGTGACAGAGAGAGGGAGGGTGTTAGACGGAGAGAGAGGGAGTGAGACAGAGAGAGAGGGAGGGTGTAAGACGGAGAGACAGAGAGACGGAGTGAGACAGAGAGAGAGGGAGAGTGACAGAGAGAGGGAGGGTGTTAGACGGAGAGACGGAGAGAGAGGGAGAGTGACAGAGAGAGAGGGAGTGAGACGCAGAGAGAGGGAGTGAGACGCAGAGAGAGGGAGTGAGACAGAGAGAGAGGGAGTGAGAGAGAGAGAGAGGGAGGGTGTAAGATGGAGAGACGCAGAGAGAGGGAGTGAGACAGAGAGTGAGGGAGGGTGTTAGACGGAGAAAGAGGGAGTGAGACAGAGAGAGAGGGAGTGAGAGAGAGAGAGAGGGAGAGTGTTAGACGGAGAGAGAGTGAGAGAGACAGAGAGAGAGGGAGGGTGTTAGACAGAGAGAGAGGGAGTGAGACAGAGAGAGAGGGAGAGAGCCAGAGAGAGAGAGAGTGAGAGAGAGTGAGAGGGAGTGAGACAGAGAGAGGGAGTGAGACAGAGAGAGAGGGAGAGAGACAGATAGAGAGGGAGAGAGACAGAGAGAGAGGGAGAGTGTAAGACGGAGAGATGCAGAGAGAGGGAGTGAGACAGAGAGAGAGGGAGAGTGTTAGACGGAGAGACGGAGAGAGAGGGAGTGAGAGAGAGAGAGAGGGAGGGTGTTAGACGGAGAGAGAGGGAGAGAGACAGAGAGAGAGGGAGTGAGACAGAGAGAGAGGGAGTGAGACAGAGAGAGAGGGAGTGAGACAGAGAGAGAGGGAGGGTGTTAGACGGAGAGACGCAGGGAGAGGGAGTGAGACAGAGAGAGAGGGAGAGAGACAGAGAGAGAGGGAGGGTGTTAGACGGAGAGATGCAGAGAGAGGGAGTGAGACAGAGAGAGAGGGAGGGTGTAAGGCGGAGAGAGAGGGAGTGAGACAGAGAGAGAGGGAGGGTGTTAGACGGAGAGAGAGGGAGTGAGACAGAGAGAGAGGGAGTGAGACAGAGAGAGAGGGAGTGAGACAGAGAGAGAGGGAGGGTGATAGACGGAGAGAGAGGGAGAGAGACAGAGAGAGAGGGAGTGAGACAGAGAGAGAGGGAGTGAGACAGAGAGAGAGGGAGGGTGTTAGACGGAGAGAGAGGGAGAGAGACAAAGAGAGAGAGAGGGTGTAAGACAGAGAGAGAGGGAGTGAGACAGAGAGAGAGGGAGTGAGACAAGAGAGAGGGAGTCAGACAGAGAGAGAGGGAGTGAGACAGAGAGAGAGGGTGTTAGACGGAGAGAGAGGGAGTGAGACAGAGAGAGAGGGAGGGAGAGTGTTAGACGGAGAGATGCAGAGAGAGGGAGTGAGACAGAGAGAGAGGGAGTGAGACAGAGAGAGAGGGAGTGAGACAGAGAGAGAGGGAGTGAGACAGAGAGAGAGGGAGTGAGACAGAGAGAGAGGGAGGGTGTTCGCCGGAGAGATGAAGAGAGAGGGAGTGAGACAGAGAGAGAAGGAGTGAGACAGAGAGAGAGGGAGAGAGACAGAGAGAGAGGGAGTGACACAGAGAGAGAGGGAGTGAGACAGAGAGAGAGGGAGAGTGTAAGACGGAGAGACACCGAGAGAGGGAGTGAGACAGAGAGAGAGGGAGGGTGGAAGACGGAGAGACACAGAGAGAGGGAGTGAGACAGAGAGAGAGGGAGGGTGTAAGACGGAGAGACACCGAGAGACGGAGTGAGACAGAGAGAGAGGGAGGGTGGAAGACGGAGACGGAGAGACACAGAGAGAGGGAGTGAGACAGAGAGAGAGGGAGTGAGACAGAGAGAGAGGGAGAGAGACAGAGAGAGAGGGAGTGAGACAGAGAGAGAGGGAGTGAGACAGAGAGAGAGGGAGGGTGTAAGACGGAGAGAGGGAGAGTGTTAGACGGAGCGATGCAGAGAGAGGGAGAGAGACAGAGAGAGAGGGAGGGTGTTAGACGGAGAGAGAGGGAGAGAGACAGAGAGAGAGGGAGTGAGACAGAGAGAGAGGGAGTGAGACAGAGAGAGAGGGAGTGAGACAGAGAGAGAGGGAGAGAGAGGGAGGGTGTTAGACGGAGAGAGAGGGAGAGAGAGGGAGTGAGACAGAGAGAGAGGGAGGGTGTAAGACGGAGAGAGAGGGAGAGAGACAGAGAGAGAGGGAGTGAGACAGAGAGAGAGGGAGTGAGACAGAGAGAGAGGGAGAGAGAGGGAGGGTGTTAGACGGGGAGAGAGGGAGAGTGTTAGACGGAGAGACGCAGAGAGAGGGAGTGAGACAGAGAGAGAGGGAGTGAGAGAGAGAGGGAGGGTGTTAGACGGAGAGACGCAGAGAGAGGGAGTGAGACAGAGAGAGAGAGAGTGAGACAGAGAGAGAGGGAGGGTGTTAGACTGAGAGAGAGGGAGTGAGACAGAGAGAGGGAGTGAGACAGAGAGAGAGGGAGGGTGGAAGACGGAGAGAGAGGGAGTGAGACAGAGAGAGAGGGAGAGAGACAGAGAGAGAGGGAGTGAGACAGAGAGAGAGGGAGGGTGTTAGACTGAGAGAGAGGGAGTGAGACAGAGAGAGGGAGTGAGACAGAGAGAGAGGGAGGGTGTTAGACGGAGAGACGCAGAGAGAGGGAGTGAGACAGAGAGAGAGAGAGTGAGACAGAGAGAGAGGGAGGGTGTTAGACGGAGAGAGAGGGAGTGAGACAGAGAGAGAGGGAGGGTGTTAGACGCAGAGAGAGGGAGTGAGACAGAGAGAGAGGGAGGGAGTTAGACGGAGAGACGGAGAGAGAGGGAGTGAGACAGAGAGAGAGGGAGTGAGATAGAGAGAGAGGGAGTGAGACAGAGAGAGAGGGATTGAGACAGAGAGAGAGGGAGTGAGACAGAGAGAGAGGGAGGGTGTTAGACGGAGAGAGAGGGAGTGAGACAGAGAGAGAGGGAGGGTGTTAGACGGGGAGAGAGGGAGGGTGTTAGACGGAGAGACGCAGAGAGAGGGAGTGAGAGAGAGAGAGAGGGAGTGAGACAGAGAGAGAGGGAGGGTGTTAGACGGAGAGATGCAGAGAGAGGGAGTGAGACAGAGAGAGAGGGATTGAGACAGAGAGAGAGGGAGGGTGTTAGACGGAGAGAGAGGGAGTGAGACAGAGAGAGAGGGAGTGAGACAGAGAGAGAGGGAGGGTGTAAGACGGAGAGACACAGAGAGAGGGAGTGAGACAGAGAGAGAGGGAGAGTGTTAGACGGAGAGAGAGGGAGTGAGACAGAGAGAGAGGGAGTGAGACAGAGAGAGAGGGAGGGTGTTAGACGGAGAGAGAGGGAGAGAGACAGAGAGAGAGGGAGGGTGTTAGACGGAGAGAGAGGGAGAGAGACAGAGAGAGAGGGAGTGAGACAGAGAGAGAGGGAGAGAGACAGAGAGAGAGGGAGAGACAGAGAGAGAGGGAGGGTGTTAGACGGAGAGAGAGGGAGAGAGAGGGAGTGAGACAGAGAGAGAGGGAGAGTGTAAGGCGGAGAGAGAGGGAGTGAGACAGAGAGAGAGGGAGGGTGTGAGACGGAGAGAGAGGGAGAGAGACAGAGAGAGAGGGAGGGTGTTAGACGGAGAGAGAGGGAGAGAGACAGAGAGAGAGGGAGTGAGACAGAGAGAGAGGGAGAGAGACAGAGAGAGAGGGAGAGTGTTAGACGGAGAGAGAGGGAGAGAGACAGAGAGAGAGGGATTGAGACAGGGAGAGAGGGAGTGAGACAGAGAGAGAGGGAGTGAGACAGGGAGAGAGGGAGTGAGACAGAGAGAGAGGGAGGGTGTTAGACGGAGAGAGAGGGAGAGAGACAGAGAGAGAGGGAGGGTGTTAGACGGAGAGAGCGGGAGAGAGACAGAGAGAGAGGGAGAGTGTTAGACGGAGAGAGAGGGAGTGAGACAGAGAGAGAGGGAGTGAGACAGAGAGAGAGGGAGTGTGTTAGACGGAGAGAGAGGGAGAGAGACAGAGAGAGAGGGAGTGAGACAGAGAGAGAGGGAGTCAGACAGAGAGAGAGGGAGGGTGTTCGCCGGAGAGATGAAGAGAGAGGGAGTGAGACAGAGAGAGAAGGAGTGAGACAGAGAGAGAGGGAGTGTGTACGACGGAGAGACGCAGAGAGAGGGAGTGACAGAGAGAGAGAGGGAGTGAGACAGAGAGAGAGGGAGTGAGACAGAGAGAGAGGGAGAGTGTTAGACGGAGAGAGAGGGAGTGAGAAAGAGAGAGAGGGAGAGTGTTAGACGGAGAGAGAGGGAGTGAGAAAGAGAGAGAGGGAGAGTGTTAGGCAGAGAGAGAGGGAGTGAGACAGAGAGAGAGGGAGTGTGTTAAACGGAGAGAGAGGGAGTGAGACAGAGAGAGAGGGAGGGTGTTAGACGGAGAGAGAGGGAGAGAGACACAGAGAGAGGGAGGGTGTTAGACGGAGAGAGAGGGAGAGAGACAGAGAGAGAGGGAGGGTGTAAGACGGAGAGAGAGGGAGTGAGACAAAGAGAGAGGGAGGGTGTAAGACGGAGAGAGAGGGAGTGAGACAGAGAGAGAGGGAGGGAGTGAGACAGAGAGAGAGGGAGAGAGAGGGAGGGTGTTAGACGGGGAGAGAGGGAGAGTGTTAGACGGAGAGACGCAGAGAGAGGGAGTGAGACAGAGAGAGAGGGAGTGAGAGAGAGAGGGAGGGTGTTAGACGGAGAGACGCAGAGAGAGGGAGTGAGACAGAGAGAGAGAGAGTGAGACAGAGAGAGAGGGAGGGTGTTAGACTGAGAGAGAGGGAGTGAGACAGAGAGAGGGAGTGAGACAGAGAGAGAGGGAGGGTGGAAGACGGAGAGAGAGGGAGTGAGACAGAGAGAGAGGGAGAGAGACAGAGAGAGAGGGAGTGAGACAGAGAGAGAGGGAGGGTGTTAGACTGAGAGAGAGGGAGTGAGACAGAGAGAGGAAGTGAGACAGAGAGAGAGGGAGGGTGTTAGACGGAGAGACGCAGAGAGAGGGAGTGAGACAGAGAGAGAGAGAGTGAGACAGAGAGAGAGGGAGGGTGTTAGACGGAGAGAGAGGGAGTGAGACAGAGAGAGAGGGAGGGTGTTAGACGCAGAGAGAGGGAGTGAGACAGAGAGAGAGGGAGGGTGTTAGACGGAGAGACGGAGAGAGAGGGAGTGAGACAGAGAGAGAGGGAGTGAGATAGAGAGAGAGGGAGTGAGACAGAGAGAGAGGGATTGAGACAGAGAGAGAGGGAGTGAGACAGAGAGAGAGGGAGGGTGTTAGACGGAGAGAGAGGGAGTGAGACAGAGAGAGAGGGAGGGTGTTAGACGGGGAGAGAGGGAGGGTGTTAGACGGAGAGACGCAGAGAGAGGGAGTGAGAGAGAGAGAGAGGGAGTGAGACAGAGAGAGAGGGAGGGTGTTAGACGGAGAGATGCAGAGAGAGGGAGTGAGACAGAGAGAGAGGGATTGAGACAGAGAGAGAGGGAGGGTGTTAGACGGAGAGAGAGGGAGTGAGACAGAGAGAGAGGGAGTGAGACAGAGAGAGAGGGAGGGTGTAAGACGGAGAGACACAGAGAGAGGGAGTGAGACAGAGAGAGAGGGAGAGTGTTAGACAGAGAGAGAGGGAGGGTGTTAGACGGAGAGAGAGGGAGTGAGACAGAGAGAGAGGGAGTGAGACAGAGAGAGAGGGAGGGTGTTAGACGGAGAGAGAGGGAGAGAGACAGAGAGAGAGGGAGGGTGTTAGACGGAGAGAGAGGGAGAGAGACAGAGAGAGAGGGAGTGAGACAGAGAGAGAGGGAGAGAGACAGAGAGAGAGGGAGAGACAGAGAGAGAGGGAGGGTGTTAGACGGAGAGAGAGGGAGAGAGAGGGAGTGAGACAGAGAGAGAGGGAGAGTGTAAGGCGGAGAGAGAGGGAGTGAGACAGAGAGAGAGGGAGGGTGTGAGACGGAGAGAGAGGGAGAGAGACAGAGAGAGAGGGAGGGTGTTAGACGGAGAGAGAGGGAGAGAGACAGAGAGAGAGGGAGTGAGACAGAGAGAGAGGGAGAGAGACAGAGAGAGAGGGAGAGTGTTAGACGGAGAGAGAGGGAGAGAGACAGAGAGAGAGGGATTGAGACAGGGAGAGAGGGAGTGAGACAGAGAGAGAGGGAGTGAGACAGGGAGAGAGGGAGTGAGACAGAGAGAGAGGGAGGGTGTTAGACGGAGAGAGAGGGAGAGAGACAGAGAGTGAGGGAGGGTGTTAGACGGAGAGAGAGGGAGAGAGACAGAGAGAGAGGGAGAGTGTTAGACGGAGAGAGAGGGAGTGAGACAGAGAGAGAGGGAGTGAGACAGAGAGAGAGGGAGTGTGTTAGACGGAGAGAGAGGGAGAGAGACAGAGAGAGAGGGAGTGAGACAGAGAGAGAGGGAGTCAGACAGAGAGAGAGGGAGGGTGTTCGCCGGAGAGATGAAGAGAGAGGGAGTGAGACAGAGAGAGAAGGAGTGAGACAGAGAGAGAGGGAGTGTGTACGACGGAGAGACGCAGAGAGAGGGAGTGACAGAGAGAGAGAGGGAGTGAGACAGAGAGAGAGGGAGTGAGACAGAGAGAGAGGGAGAGTGTTAGACGGAGAGAGAGGGAGTGAGAAAGAGAGAGAGGGAGAGTGTTAGACGGAGAGAGAGGGAGTGAGAAAGAGAGAGAGGGAGAGTGTTAGACAGAGAGAGAGGGAGTGAGACAGAGAGAGATGGAGTGTGTTAAACGGAGAGAGAGGGAGTGAGACAGAGAGAGAGGGAGGGTGTTAGACGGAGAGAGAGGGAGAGAGACACAGAGAGAGGGAGGGTGTTAGACGGAGAGAGAGGGAGAGAGACAGAGAGAGAGGGAGGGTGTAAGACGGAGAGAGAGGGAGTGAGACAAAGAGAGAGGGAGGGTGTAAGACGGAGAGAGAGGGAGTGAGACAGAGAGAGAGGGAGGGTGTAAGACAGAGAGAGAGGGAGAGAGAGGGAGTGTGTTAGACGGAGAGAGAGGGAGTGAGACAGAGAGAGAGGGAGAGAGACAGAGAGAGAGGGAGGGTGTTAGACGGAGAGAGAGGGAGTGAGACAGAGAGAGAGGGAGGGTGTAAGACGGAGAGAGAGGGAGTGAGACAGAGAGAGAGGGAGGGTGTAAGACAGAGAGAGAGGGAGAGAGAGGGAGTGAGACAGAGAGAGAGGGAGAGAGACAGAGAGAGAGGGAGTGAGACAGAGAGAGAGGGAGGGTGTCAGACGGAGAGAGAGGGAGTGAGACAGAGAGAGAGGGAGAGAGACAGAGAGAGAGGGAGGGTGTTAGACGGAGAGAGAGGGAGTGAGACAGAGAGAGAGGGAGGGTGTAAGACGGAGAGAGAGGGAGTGAGACAGAGAGAGAGGGAGGGTGTAAGACAGAGAGAGAGGGAGAGAGAGGGAGTGAGACAGAGAGAGAGGGAGAGAGACAGAGAGAGAGGGAGTGAGACAGAGAGAGAGGGAGTGAGACAGAGAGAGAGGGAGGGTGTACGACGGAGAGTTGCAGAGAGAGGGAGTGTGTACGACGGAGAGAGGGAGGTTGTTAGACGGAGAGACGCAGAGAGAGGGAGTGAGACAGAGAGGGAGGGAGGGTGTAAGGCGGAGAGATGCAGAGAGAGGGAGTGAGACAGAGAGAGAGGGAGTGAGACAGAGAGAGAGGGAGTGAGACAGAGAGAGAGGGAGTGAGACAGAGAGAGAGGGAGTGAGACAGAGAGAGAGGGAGGGTGTAAGACGGAGAGACGGAGAGAGAGGGAGTGAGACAGAGAGAGAGGGAGTGAGACAGAGAGAGAGGGAGGGTGTTAGACGGAGAGACGCAGAGAGAGGGAGTGAGACAGAGAGAAAGGGAGTGAGATAGAGAGAGAGGGAGTGAGACAGAGAGAGAGGGAGTGAGACAGAGAGAGAGGGAGGGTGTTAGACGGAGAGATGCAGAGAGAGGGAGTGAGACAGAGAGAGAGGGAGGGTGTAAGGCGGAGAGAGAGGGAGTGAGACAGAGAGAGAGGGAGGGTGTTAGACAGAGAGAGAGGGAGAGAGACAGAGAGAGAGGGAGAGAGACAGAGAGAGAGGGAGTGAGACAGAGAGAGAGGGAGTGAGACAGAGAGAGAGGGAGGGTGTTCGCCGGAGAGATGAAGAGAGAGGGAGCGAGACAGAGAGAGAAGGAGTGAGACAGAGAGAGAGGGAGAGAGACAGAGAGAGAGGGAGTGACACAGAGAGAGAGGGAGTGAGACAGAGAGAGAGGGAGAGTGTAAGACGGAGAGACACCGAGAGAGGGAGTGAGACAGAGAGAGAGGGAGGGTGGAAGACGGAGACGGAGAGACACAGAGAGAGGGAGTGAGACAGAGAGAGAGGGAGGGTGTTAGACGGAGAGACACCGAGAGAGGGAGTGAGACAGAGAGAGAGGGAGGGTGGAAGACGGAGACGGAGAGACACAGAGAGAGGGAGTGAGACAGAGAGAGAGGGAGTGAGACAGAGAGAGAGGGAGAGAGACAGAGAGAGAGGGAGTGAGACAGAGAGAGAGGGAGTGAGACAGAGAGAGAGGGAGGGTGTAAGACGGAGAGAGGGAGAGTGTTAGACGGAGAGATGCAGAGAGAGGGAGAGAGACAGAGAGAGAGGGAGGGTGTTAGACGGAGAGAGAGGGAGAGAGACAGAGAGAGAGGGAGTGAGACAGAGAGAGAGGGAGTGAGACAGAGAGAGAGGGAGAGAGAGGGAGGGTGTTAGACGGAGAGAGAGGGAGAGAGAGGGAGTGAGACAGAGAGAGAGGGAGGGTGTAAGACGGAGAGAGAGGGAGAGAGACAGAGAGAGAGGGAGTGAGACAGAGAGAGAGGGAGTGAGACAGAGAGAGAGGGAGAGAGAGGGAGGGTGTTAGACGGGGAGAGAGGGAGAGTGTTAGACGGAGAGACGCAGAGAGAGGGAGTGAGACAGAGAGAGAGGGAGTGAGAGAGAGAGGGAGGGTGTTAGACGGAGAGACGCAGAGAGAGGGAGTGAGACAGAGAGAGAGAGAGTGAGACAGAGAGAGAGGGAGGGTGTTAGACTGAGAGAGAGGGAGTGAGACAGAGAGAGGGAGTGAGACAGAGAGAGAGGGAGGGTGGAAGACGGAGAGAGAGGGAGTGAGACAGAGAGAGAGGGAGAGAGACAGAGAGAGAGGGAGTGAGACAGAGAGAGAGGGAGGGTGTTAGACGGAGAGATGCAGAGAGAGGGAGTGAGACAGAGAGAGAGGGATTGAGACAGAGAGAGAGGGAGGGTGTTAGACGGAGAGAGAGGGAGTGAGACAGAGAGAGAGGGAGTGAGACAGAGAGAGAGGGAGGGTGTAAGACGGAGAGACACAGAGAGAGGGAGTGAGACAGAGAGAGAGGGAGAGTGTTAGACGGAGAGAGAGGGAGTGAGACAGAGAGAGAGGGAGTGAGACAGAGAGAGAGGGAGGGTGTTAGACGGAGAGAGAGGGAGAGAGACAGAGAGAGAGGGAGTGAGACAGAGAGAGAGGGAGAGAGACAGAGAGAGAGGGAGAGACAGAGAGAGAGGGAGGGTGTTAGACGGAGAGAGAGGGAGAGAGAGGGAGTGAGACAGAGAGAGAGGGAGAGTGTAAGGCGGAGAGAGAGGGAGTGAGACAGAGAGAGAGGGAGGGTGTGAGACGGAGAGAGAGGGAGAGAGACAGAGAGAGAGGGAGGGTGTTAGACGGAGAGAGAGGGAGAGAGACAGAGAGAGAGGGAGTGAGACAGAGAGAGAGGGAGAGAGACAGAGAGAGAGGGAGAGTGTTAGACGGAGAGAGAGGGAGAGAGACAGAGAGAGAGGGATTGAGACAGGGAGAGAGGGAGTGAGACAGAGAGAGAGGGAGTGAGACAGGGAGAGAGGGAGTGAGACAGAGAGAGAGGGAGGGTGTTAGACGGAGAGAGAGGGAGAGAGACAGAGAGAGAGGGAGGGTGTTAGACGGAGAGAGAGCGAGAGAGACAGAGAGAGAGGGAGAGTGTTAGACGGAGAGAGAGGGAGTGAGACAGAGAGAGAGGGAGTGAGACAGAGAGAGAGGGAGTGTGTTAGACGAAGAGAGAGGGAGAGAGACAGAGAGAGAGGGAGTGAGACAGAGAGAGAGGGAGTCAGACAGAGAGAGAGGGAGGGTGTTCGCCGGAGAGATGAAGAGAGAGGGAGTGAGACAGAGAGAGAAGGAGTGAGACAGAGAGAGAGGGAGTGTGTACGACGGAGAGACGCAGAGAGAGGGAGTGACAGAGAGAGAGAGGGAGTGAGACAGAGAGAGAGGGAGTGAGACAGAGAGAGAGGGAGAGTGTTAGACGGAGAGAGAGGGAGTGAGAAAGAGAGAGAGGCAGAGTGTTAGACGGAGAGAGAGGGAGTGAGAAAGAGAGAGAGGGAGAGTGTTAGACAGAGAGAGAGGGAGTGAGACAGAGAGCGAGGGAGTGTGTTAAACGGAGAGAGAGGGAGTGAGACAGAGAGAGAGGGAGGGTGTTAGACGGAGAGAGAGGGAGAGAGACACAGAGAGAGGGAGGGTGTTAGACGGAGAGAGAGGGAGAGAGACAGAGAGAGAGGGAGGGAGTGAGACAGAGAGAGAGGGAGAGAGAGGGAGGGTGTTAGACGGGGAGAGAGGGAGAGTGTTAGACGGAGAGACGCAGAGAGAGGGAGTGAGACAGAGAGAGAGGGAGTGAGAGAGAGAGGGAGGGTGTTAGACGGAGAGACGCAGAGAGAGGGAGTGAGACAGAGAGAGAGAGAGTGAGACAGAGAGAGAGGGAGGGTGTTAGACTGAGAGAGAGGGAGTGAGACAGAGAGAGGGAGTGAGACAGAGAGAGAGGGAGGGTGGAAGACGGAGAGAGAGGGAGTGAGACAGAGAGAGAGGGAGAGAGACAGAGAGAGAGGGAGTGAGACAGAGAGAGAGGGAGGGTGTTAGACTGAGAGAGAGGGAGTGAGACAGAGAGAGGGAGTGAGACAGAGAGAGAGGGAGGGTGTTAGACGGAGAGACGCAGAGAGAGGGAGTGAGACAGAGAGAGAGAGAGTGAGACAGAGAGAGAGGGAGGGTGTTAGACGGAGAGAGAGGGAGTGAGACAGAGAGAGAGGGAGGGTGTTAGACGCAGAGAGAGGGAGTGAGACAGAGAGAGAGGGAGGGTGTTAGACGGAGAGACGGAGAGAGAGGGAGTGAGACAGAGAGAGAGGGAGTGAGATAGAGAGAGAGGGAGTGAGACAGAGAGAGAGGGATTGAGACAGAGAGAGAGGGAGTGAGACAGAGAGAGAGGGAGGGTGTTAGACGGAGAAAGAGGGAGTGAGACAGAGAGAGAGGGAGGGTGTTAGACGGGGAGAGAGGGAGGGTGTTAGACGGAGAGACGCAGAGAGAGGGAGTGACAGAGAGAGAGAGGGAGTTAGACAGAGAGAGAGGGAGGGTGTTAGACGGAGAGATGCAGAGAGAGGGAGTGAGACAGAGAGAGAGGGATTGAGACAGAGAGAGAGGGAGGGTGTTAGACGGAGAGAGAGGGAGTGAGACAGAGAGAGAGGGAGTGAGACAGAGAGAGAGGGAGGGTGTAAGACGGAGAGACACAGAGAGAGGGAGTGAGACAGAGAGAGAGGGAGAGTGTTAGACGGAGAGAGAGGGAGTGAGACAGAGAGAGAGGGAGTGAGACAGAGAGAGAGGGAGGGTGTTAGACGGAGAGAGAGGGAGAGAGACAGAGAGAGAGGGAGGGTGTTAGACGGAGAGAGAGGGAGAGAGACAGAGAGAGAGGGAGTGAGACAGAGAGAGAGGGAGAGAGACAGAGAGAGAGGGAGAGACAGAGAGAGAGGGAGGGTGTTAGACGGAGAGAGAGGGAGAGAGAGGGAGTGAGACAGAGAGAGAGGGAGAGTGTAAGGCGGAGAGAGAGGGAGTGAGACAGAGAGAGAGGGAGAGTGTGAGACGGAGAGAGAGGGAGAGAGACAGAGAGAGAGGGAGGGTGTTAGACGGAGAGAGAGGGAGAGAGACAGAGAGAGAGGGAGTGAGACAGAGAGAGAGGGAGAGAGACAGAGAGAGAGGGAGAGTGTTAGACGGAGAGAGAGGGAGAGAGACAGAGAGAGAGGGATTGAGACAGGGAGAGAGGGAGTGAGACAGAGAGAGAGGGAGTGAGACAGGGAGAGAGGGAGTGAGACAGAGAGAGAGGGAGGGTGTTAGACGGAGAGAGAGGGAGAGAGACAGAAAGAGAGGGAGGGTGTTAGATGGAGAGAGAGGGAGAGAGACAGAGAGAGAGGGAGAGTGTTAGACGGAGAGAGAGGGAGTGAGACAGAGAGAGAGGGAGTGAGACAGAGAGAGAGGGAGTGTGTTAGACGGAGAGAGAGGGAGAGAGACAGAGAGAGAGGGAGTGAGACAGAGAGAGAGGGAGTCAGACAGAGAGAGAGGGAGGGTGTTCGCCGGAGAGATGAAGAGAGAGGGAGTGAGACAGAGAGAGAAGGAGTGAGACAGAGAGAGAGGGAGTGTGTACGACGGAGAGACGCAGAGAGAGGGAGTGACAGAGAGAGAGAGGGAGTGAGACAGAGAGAGAGGGAGTGAGACAGAGAGAGAGGGAGAGTGTTAGACGGAGAGAGAGGGAGTGAGAAAGAGAGAGAGGGAGAGTGTTAGACGGAGAGAGAGGGAGTGAGAAAGAGAGAGAGGGAGAGTGTTAGACAGAGAGAGAGGGAGTGAGACAGAGAGAGAGGGAGTGTGTTAAACGGAGAGAGAGGGAGTGAGACAGAGAGAGAGGGAGGGTGTTAGACGGAGAGAGAGGGAGAGAGACACAGAGAGAGGGAGGGTGTTAGACGGAGAGAGAGGGAGAGAGACAGAGAGAGAGGGAGGGTGTAAGACGGAGAGAGAGGGAGTGAGACAAAGAGAGAGGGAGGGTGTAAGACGGAGAGAGAGGGAGTGAGACAGAGAGAGAGGGAGGGTGTAAGACAGAGAGAGAGGGAGAGAGAGGAAGTGTGTTAGACGGAGAGAGAGGGAGTGAGACAGAGAGAGAGGGAGGGTGTTAGACGGAGAGAGAGGGAGTGAGACAGAGAGAGAGGGAGGGTGTAAGACGGAGAGAGAGGGAGTGAGACAGAGAGAGAGGGAGGGTGTAAGACAGAGAGAGAGGGAGAGAGAGGAAGTGTGTTAGACGGAGAGAGAGGGAGTGAGACAGAGAGAGAGGGAGAGAGACAGAGAGAGAGGGAGGGTGTTAGACGGAGAGAGAGGGAGTGAGACAGAGAGAGAGGGAGGGTGTAAGACGGAGAGAGAGGGAGTGAGACAGAGAGAGAGGGAGGGTGTAAGACAGAGAGAGAGGGAGAGAGAGGGAGTGAGACAGAGAGAGAGGGAGAGAGACAGAGAGAGAGGGAGTGAGACAGAGAGAGAGGGAGGGTGTCAGACGGAGAGAGAGGGAGTGAGACAGAGAGAGAGGGAGAGAGACAGAGAGAGAGGGAGGGTGTTAGACGGAGAGAGAGGGAGTGAGACAGAGAGAGAGGGAGGGTGTAAGACGGAGAGAGAGGGAGTGAGACAGAGAGAGAGGGAGGGTGTAAGACAGAGAGAGAGGGAGAGAGAGGGAGTGAGACAGAGAGAGAGGGAGAGAGACAGAGAGAGAGGGAGTGAGACAGAGAGAGAGGGAGTGAGACAGAGAGAGAGGGAGGGTGTACGACGGAGAGATGCAGAGAGAGGGAGTGTGTACGACGGAGAGAGGGAGGTTGTTAGACGGAGAGACGCAGAGAGAGGGAGTGAGACAGAGAGGGAGGGAGGGTGTAAGGCGGAGAGATGCAGAGAGAGGGAGTGAGACAGACAGAGAGGGAGTGAGACAGAGAGAGAGGGAGTGAGACAGAGAGAGAGGGAGTGAGACAGAGAGAGAGGGAGTGAGACAGAGAGAGAGGGAGGGTGTAAGACGGAGAGACGGAGAGAGAGGGAGTGAGACAGAGAGAGAGGGAGTGAGACAGAGAGAGAGGGAGGGTGTTAGACGGAGAGACGCAGAGAGAGGGAGTGAGACGCAGAGAGAGGGAGTGAGACAGAGAGAAAGGGAGTGAGATAGAGAGAGAGGGAGTGAGACAGAGAGAGAGGGAGTGAGACAGAGAGAGAGGGAGGGTGTTAGACGGAGAGATGCAGAGAGAGGGAGTGAGACAGAGAGAGAGGGAGGGTGTAAGGCGGAGAGAGAGGGAGTGAGACAGAGAGAGAGGGAGGGTGTTAGACAGAGAGAGAGGGAGAGAGACAGAGAGAGAGGGAGAGAGACAGAGAGAGAGGGAGAGTGTTAGACGGAGAGAGAGGGAGAGAGACAGAGAGAGAGGGAGTGAGACAGAGAGAGAGGGAGAGAGAGAGAGAGGGAGGGTGTTAGACGGAGAGAGAGGGAGAGAGACAGAGAGAGAGGGAGGGTGTTAGACGGAGAGAGAGGGAGAGAGACAGAGAGAGAGGGAGGGTGTTAGACGGAGAGAGAGGGAGAGAGACAGAGAGAGAGGGAGAGTGTTAGACGGAGAGAGAGGGAGTGAGACAGAGAGAGAGGGAGTGAGACAGAGAGAGAGGGAGTGAGACAGAGAGAGAGGGAGTGAGACAGAGAGAGAGGGGTGAGACAGAGAGAGAGGGAGAGTGTTAGACGGAGAGAGAGGGAGTGAGACAGAGAGAGAGGGAGTGAGACAGAGAGAGAGGGAGTGAGACAGAGAGAGAGGGAGTGTGTTAGACGGAGAGAGAGGGAGAGAGACAGAGAGAGAGGGAGGGTGTTAGACGGAGAGAGAGGGAGAGAGACAGAGAGAGAGGGAGTGAGACAGAGAGAGAGGGAGAGAGACAGAGAGAGAGGGAGAGTGTTAGACGGAGAGAGGGAGTGAGACAGAGAGAGAGGGAGGGTGTTAGACAGAGAGAGACGGAGTGAGACAGAGAGAGAGGGAGTGAGAGAGAGAGAGAGTGAGGGTGTAAGATGGAGAGATGCAGAGAGAGGGAGAGTGTTAGGCGGAGAGACGGAGAGAGAGGGAGTGAGACAGAGAGAGAGGGAGTGTGACAGAGAGAGGGAGGGTGTTAGACGGAGAGACGGAGAGAGAGGGAGTGAGACAGAGAGACGGAGTGAGACAGAGAGAGAGGGAGAGTGACAGAGAGAGAGGGAGTGAGACAGAGAGAGGGAGGGTGTTAGACGGAGAGACGGAGAGAGAGGGAGTGAGACAGAGAGAGAGGGAGGGTGTAAGACGGAGAGACAGAGAGACGGAGTGAGACAGAGAGAGAAGGAGAGTGACAGAGAGAGAGAGAGGGAGGGTGTTAGACGGAGAGACGGAGAGAGAGGGAGTGAGACAGAGAGAGAGGGAGGGTGTAAGACGGAGAGACAGAGAGACGGAGTGAGACAGAGAGAGAGGGAGAGTGACAGAGAGAGAGAGAGGGAGGGTGTTAGACGGAGAGACGGAGAGAGAGGGAGTGAGACAGAGAGAGAGGGAGGGTGTAAGACGGAGAGACAGAGAGACGGAGTGAGACAGAGAGAGAAGGAGAGTGACAGAGAGAGAGGGAGTGAGACGCAGAGAGAGGGAGTGAGACAGAGAGTGAGGGAGGGTGTTAGACGGAGAGAGAGGGAGTGAGACAGAGAGAGAGGGAGTGAGACAGAGAGAGAGGGAGTGAGAGAGAGAGAGAGGGAGGGTGTTAGACGGAGAGAGAGGGAGTGAGAGAGAGAGAGAGGGAGAGTGTAAGGCGGAGAGAGAGGGAGTGAGACAGAGAGAGAGGGAGTGAGACAGAGAGAGAGGGAGTGAGAGAGAGAGAGAGGGAGGGTGTTAGACGGAGAGAGAGGGAGTGAGAGAGAGAGAGAGGGAGAGTGTAAGGCGGAGAGGCGCAGAGAGAGGGAGTGAGACAGAGAGAGAGGGAGGGTGTTAGACGGAGAGATGCAGAGAGAGGGAGTGAGAGAGAGAGAGAGGGAGGGTGTTAGTCGGAGAGACGCAGAGAGGGAGTGAGACAGAGAGAGAGGGAGTGAGAGAGAGAGAGAGGGAGAGTGTTAGACGGAGAGAGAGGGAGTGAGACAGAGAGAGAGGGAGTGAGAGAGAGAGAGAGGGAGGGTGTTAGACGGAGAGAGAGGGAGTGAGACAGAGAGAGAGGGAGGGTGTAAGACGGAGAGAGAGAGGGAGTGAGACAGAGAGAGAGGGAGAGTGTTAGACGGAGAGAGAGGGAGTGAGACAGAGACAGAGGGAGTGAGAGAGAGAGAGAGGGAGTGAGACAGAGAGAGAGGGAGTGTGTAAGACGGAGAGAGGCAGAGAGAGGGAGAGTGTTAGACAGAGAGAGAGAGAGAGAGACAGAGAGAGGGAGTGAGACACAGAGAGAGGGAGGGTGTAAGACGGAGAGAGGCAGAGAGAGGGAGTGAGAAAGAGAGAGACGGAGGGTGTAAGACGGAGAGAGAGGGAGTGAGACAGAGAGAGAGGGAGGGTGTTAGACGGAGAGACACAGAGAGAGGGAGAGTGTTAGACGGAGAGACGGAGAGAGAGGGAGTGAGACAGAGAGAGGGAGTGAGACAGAGAGAGAGGGAGGGTGGAAGACGGAGACGGAGAGACACAGAGAGAGGGAGTGAGACAAAGAGAGAGGGAGTGAGACAGAGAGAGAGGGAGGGTGTTAGACGGAGAGAGAGGGAGAGAGACAGAGAGAGAGGGAGAGAGACTGAGAGAGAGGGAGTGTGTTAGACCTTAGAGACAGAGAGAGAGGGAGGGTGTAAGACGGAGAGAGGGAGAGAGACAGAGAGAGAGGGAGAGAGACAGAGAGAGAGGGAGGGTGTAAGACGGAGAGATGCAGAGAGAGGGAGTGAGACAGAGAGAGAGGGAGGGTGTTAGACGGAGAGATGCAGAGAGAGGGAGTGAGACAGAGAGAGAGGGAGTGAGACAGAGAGAGAGGGAGAGAGACAGAGAGAGAGGGAGGGTGTAAGACGGAGAGATGCAGAGAGAGGGAGTGAGACAGAGAGAGAGGGAGTGAGACAGAGAGAGAGGGAGGGTGTAAGACGGAGAGACGGAGAGAGAGGGAGTGAGACAGAGAGAGAGGGAGGGTGTTAGACGGAGAGACGCAGAGAGAGGGAGTGAGACAGAGAGAGAGGGAGAGAGACAGAGAGAGAGGGAGGGTGTAAGACGCAGAGAGACGGAGTGAGACAGAGAGAGAGCGAGTGAGACAGAGAGAGAGGGAGTGAGACAGAGAGAGAGGGAGGTTGTTAGACGGAGAGAGAGGGAGAGAGACAGAGAGAGAGGGAGTGAGACAGAGAGGGAGGGAGTGAGACAGAGAGAGAGGGAGGGTGTTAGACGGAGAGAGAGGGAGAGAGACAGAGAGAGAGGGAGGGTGTAAGACAGAGAGAGAGGGAGTGAGACAGAGAGAGAGGGAGTGAGACAGAGAGAGAGGGAGTGAGACAAGAGAGAGAGGGAGTGAGACAGAGAGAGAGGGAGGGTGTTGGACGGAGAGAGAGGGAGTCAGACAGAGAGAGAGGGAGGGTGTTAGACGGAGAGAGAGGGAGAGAGACAGAGAGAGAGGGAGTGAGACAGAGAGAGAGGGAGTGAGACAGAGAGAGAGGGAGTGAGACAGAGAGAGAGGGAGGGTGTTAGACGGAGAGAGAGGGAGAGAGACAGAGAGAGAGGGAGTGAGACAGAGAGAGAGGGAGTGAGACAGAGAGAGAGGGAGTGAGACAGAGAGAGAGGGAGGGTGTTAGACGGAGAGAGAGGGAGAGAGACAGAGAGAGAGGGAGTGAGACAGAGAGAGAGGGAGTGAGACAGAGAGAGAGGGAGGGTGTTAGACGGAGAGAGAGGGAGAGAGACTGAGAGAGAGGGAGGGTGTTAGACGGAGAGAGAGGGAGAGAGACAGAGAGAGAGGGAGAGTGTTAGACGGAGAGAGAGGGAGTGAGACAGAGAGAGAGGGAGTGAGACAGAGAGAGAGGGAGGGTGTTAGACGGAGAGAGAGGGAGTGAGACAGAGAGAGAGGGAGGGTGTTAGACGGAGAGAGAGGGAGTCAGACAGAGAGAGAGGGAGGGTGTTAGACGGAGAGAGAGGGAGTCGGACAGAGAGAGAGGGAGGGTGTTAGACGGAGAGAGAGGGAGAGAGACAGAGAGAGAGGGAGTGAGACAGAGAGAGAGGGAGTGAGACAGAGAGAGAGGGAGGGTGTTAGACGGAGAGAGAGGGAGTGAGACAGAGAGAGAGGGAGGGTGTTAGACGCAGAGATGCAGAGAGAGGGAGTGAGACAGAGAGAGAGGGAGTGAGACAGAGAGAGAGGGAGTGAGACAGAGAGAGAGGGAGTGAGACAGAGAGAGAGGGAGGGTGTTCGCCGGAGAGATGAAGAGAGAGGGAGTGAGACAGAGAGAGAAGGAGTGAGACAGAGAGAGAGGGAGAGAGACAGAGAGAGAGGGAGTGACACAGAGAGAGAGGGAGTGAGACAGAGAGAGAGGGAGAGTGTAAGACGGAGAGACACCGAGAGAGGGAGTGAGACAGAGAGAGAGGGAGGGTGGAAGACGGAGACGGAGAGACACAGAGAGAGGGAGTGAGACAGAGAGAGAGGGAGGGTGGAAGACGGAGAGACACAGAGAGAGGGAGTGAGACAGAGAGAGAGGGAGAGAGACAGAGAGAGAGGGAGTGAGACAGAGAGAGAGGGAGGGTGTTAGACGGGGAGAGAGGGAGAGTGTTAGACGGAGAGACGCAGAGAGAGGGAGTGAGACAGAGAGAGAGGGAGTGAGAGAGAGAGAGAGGGAGAGAGAGGGAGGGTGTAAGACGGAGAGATGCAGAGAGAGGGAGTGAGACAGAGAGAGAGGGAGTGAGACAGAGAGAGAGGGAGGGTGTTAGACGGAGAGACGCAGAGAGAGGGAGTGAGACAGAGAGAGAGAGAGTGAGACAGAGAGAGAGGGAGAGACAGAGAGAGGGAGGGTGTTAGACGGAGAGAGAGGGAGTGAGACAGAGAGAGAGGGAGAGTGTTAGACGCAGAGAGAGGGAGTGAGACAGAGAGAGAGGGAGAGTGTTAGACGGAGAGAGAGGGAGAGAGACAGAGAGAGAGGGAGTGAGACAGAGAGAGAGAGAGAGAGACAGAGAGAGAGGGAGAGTGTTAGACGGAGAGAGAAGGAGAGAGACAGAGAGAGAGGGAGGGTGTTAGACGGGAGAGAGAGGGAGTGAGACAGAGAGAGAGGGTGTGAGACAGAGAGAAGGGAGTGAGACAGAGAGAGAGGGAGTGAGACAGAGAGAGAGGGAGTGTGTTAGACGGAGAGAGAGGGAGAGAGACAGAGAGAGAGGGAGTGAGACAGCAAGAGAGGGAGTGAGACAGAGAGAGAGGGAGTGAGACAGAGAGAGAGGGAGTGAGACAGAGAGAGAGGGAGTGTGTTAGACGGAGAGAGAGGGAGAGAGACAGAGAGAGAGGGAGTGAGACAGAGAGAGAGGGAGTGAGACAGAGAGAGAGGGAGTGAGACACAGAGAGAGGGAGGGTGTTCGCCGGAGAGATGAAGAGAGAGGGAGTGAGACAGAGAGAGAAGGAGTGAGACAGAGAGAGAGGGAGGGTGTACGACGGAGAGATGCAGAGAGAGGGAGTGAGACAGAGAGAGAGGGAGGGTGTAAGACGGAGAGAGAGGGAGTGAGACAGAGAGAGAGGGAGGGTGTTAGACAGAGAGAGAGGGAGTGAGACAGAGAGAGAGGGAGAGAGACAGAGAGAGAGGGAGGGTGTTAGACAGAGAGAGAGGGAGTGAGACAGAGAGAGAGGGAGTGTGTTAAACGGAGAGAGAGGGAGTGAGACAGAGAGAGAGGGAGGGTGTTAGACGGAGAGAGAGGGAGAGAGACACAGAGAGAGGGAGGGTGTTAGACGGAGAGAGAGGGAGAGAGACAGAGAGAGAGGGAGGGTGTTAGACAGAGAGAGAGGGAGTGAGACAGAGAGAGAGGGAGAGAGACAGAGAGAGAGGGAGTGAGACAGAGAGAGAGGGAGGGTGTAAGACGGAGAGAGAGGGAGTGAGACAGAGAGAGAGGGAGTGAGACAGAGAGAGAGGGAGTGAGACAGAGAGAGAGGGAGGGTGTTCGCCGGAGAGATGCAGAGAGAGGGAGACGGAGAGAGAGGGAGTGAGACAGAGAGAGAGGGAGAGAGACAGAGAGAGAGGGAGTGAGACAGAGAGAGAGGGAGGGTGTAAGACGGAGAGAGAGGGAGTGAGACATAGAGAGAGGGAGTGAGACGGAGAGAGAGGGAGAGAGACAGAGAGAGAGGGAGTGAGACAGAGAGAGAGGGAGGGTGTAAGACGGAGAGAGAGGGAGTGAGACAGAGAGAGAGGGAGGGTGTTAGACGGAGAGACGCAGAGAGAGGGAGTGAGAGAGAGAGAGAGGGAGGGCGTAAGACGGAGAGACACAGAGGGAGGGAGTGAGACAGAGAGAGAGGGAGCGTGTTAGACGGAGAGACGCAGAGAGAGGGAGTGAGAGAGAGAGAGAGGGAGGGCGTAAGACGGAGAGACACAGAGGGAGGGAGTGAGACAGAGAGAGAGGGAGTGAGACAGAGAGAGGGAGCGTGTTAGACGGAGAGACGCAGAGAGAGGGAGTGAGGCAGAGAGAGAGGGAGTGAGACAGAGAGAGAGGGAGGGTGTAAGACGGAGAGACGGAGAGAGAGGGAGTGAGACAGAGAGAGAGGGAGGGTGTAAGACGGAGAGACGCAGAGAGAGGGAGTGAGACAGAGAGAGAGGGAGTGAGACAGAGAGAGAGGGAGGGTGTAAGACGGAGAGACGGAGAGAGAGGGAGTGAGACAGAGAGAGAGGGAGGGTGTTAGACAGAGAGAGAGGGAGTGAGAGAGAGAGAGAGGGAGAGTGTAAGGCGGAGAGGCGCAGAGAGAGGGAGTGAGACAGAGAGAGAGGGAGGGTGTTAGACGGAGAGATGCAGAGAGAGGGAGTGAGAGAGAGAGAGAGGGAGGGTGTTAGTCGGAGAGACGCAGAGAGGGAGTGAGACAGAGAGAGAGGGAGTGAGAGAGAGAGAGAGGGAGAGTGTTAGACGGAGAGAGAGGGAGTGAGACAGAGAGAGAGGGAGTGAGAGAGAGAGAGAGGGAGGGTGTTAGACGGAGAGAGAGGGAGTGAGACAGAGAGAGAGGGAGGGTGTAAGACGGAGAGAGAGAGGGAGTGAGACAGAGAGAGAGGGAGAGTGTTAGACGGAGAGAGAGGGAGTGAGACAGAGACAGAGGGAGTGAGAGAGAGAGAGAGGGAGTGAGACAGAGAGAGAGGGAGTGTGTAAGACGGAGAGAGGCAGAGAGAGGGAGAGTGTTAGACAGAGAGAGAGAGAGAGAGACAGAGAGAGGGAGTGAGACACAGAGAGAGGGAGGGTGTAAGACGGAGAGAGGCAGAGAGAGGGAGTGAGAAAGAGAGAGACGGAGGGTGTAAGACGGAGAGAGAGGGAGTGAGACAGAGAGAGAGGGAGGGTGTTAGACGGAGAGACACAGAGAGAGGGAGAGTGTTAGACGGAGAGACGGAGAGAGAGGGAGTGAGACAGAGAGAGGGAGTGAGACAGAGAGAGAGGGAGGGTGGAAGACGGAGACGGAGAGACACAGAGAGAGGGAGTGAGACAAAGAGAGAGGGAGTGAGACAGAGAGAGAGGGAGGGTGTTAGACGGAGAGAGAGGGAGAGAGACAGAGAGAGAGGGAGAGAGACTGAGAGAGAGGGAGTGTGTTAGACCTTAGAGACAGAGAGAGAGGGAGGGTGTAAGACGGAGAGAGGGAGAGAGACAGAGAGAGAGGGAGAGAGACAGAGAGAGAGGGAGGGTGTAAGACGGAGAGATGCAGAGAGAGGGAGTGAGACAGAGAGAGAGGGAGGGTGTTAGACGGAGAGATGCAGAGAGAGGGAGTGAGACAGAGAGAGAGGGAGTGAGACAGAGAGAGAGGGAGAGAGACAGAGAGAGAGGGAGGGTGTAAGACGGAGAGATGCAGAGAGAGGGAGTGAGACAGAGAGAGAGGGAGTGAGACAGAGAGAGAGGGAGGGTGTAAGACGGAGAGACGGAGAGAGAGGGAGTGAGACAGAGAGAGAGGGAGGGTGTTAGACGGAGAGACGCAGAGAGAGGGAGTGAGACAGAGAGAGAGGGAGAGAGACAGAGAGAGAGGGAGGGTGTAAGACGCAGAGAGACGGAGTGAGACAGAGAGAGAGCGAGTGAGACAGAGAGAGAGGGAGTGAGACAGAGAGAGAGGGAGGTTGTTAGACGGAGAGAGAGGGAGAGAGACAGAGAGAGAGGGAGTGAGACAGAGAGGGAGGGAGTGAGACAGAGAGAGAGGGAGGGTGTTAGACGGAGAGAGAGGGAGAGAGACAGAGAGAGAGGGAGGGTGTAAGACAGAGAGAGAGGGAGTGAGACAGAGAGAGAGGGAGTGAGACAGAGAGAGAGGGAGTGAGACAAGAGAGAGAGGGAGTGAGACAGAGAGAGAGGGAGGGTGTTGGACGGAGAGAGAGGGAGTCAGACAGAGAGAGAGGGAGGGTGTTAGACGGAGAGAGAGGGAGAGAGACAGAGAGAGAGGGAGTGAGACAGAGAGAGAGGGAGTGAGACAGAGAGAGAGGGAGTGAGACAGAGAGAGAGGGAGGGTGTTAGACGGAGAGAGAGGGAGAGAGACAGAGAGAGAGGGAGTGAGACAGAGAGAGAGGGAGTGAGACAGAGAGAGAGGGAGTGAGACAGAGAGAGAGGGAGGGTGTTAGACGGAGAGAGAGGGAGAGAGACAGAGAGAGAGGGAGTGAGACAGAGAGAGAGGGAGTGAGACAGAGAGAGAGGGAGGGTGTTAGACGGAGAGAGAGGGAGAGAGACTGAGAGAGAGGGAGGGTGTTAGACGGAGAGAGAGGGAGAGAGACAGAGAGAGAGGGAGAGTGTTAGACGGAGAGAGAGGGAGTGAGACAGAGAGAGAGGGAGTGAGACAGAGAGAGAGGGAGGGTGTTAGACGGAGAGAGAGGGAGTGAGACAGAGAGAGAGGGAGGGTGTTAGACGGAGAGAGAGGGAGTCAGACAGAGAGAGAGGGAGGGTGTTAGACGGAGAGAGAGGGAGTCGGACAGAGAGAGAGGGAGGGTGTTAGACGGAGAGAGAGGGAGAGAGACAGAGAGAGAGGGAGTGAGACAGAGAGAGAGGGAGTGAGACAGAGAGAGAGGGAGGGTGTTAGACGGAGAGAGAGGGAGTGAGACAGAGAGAGAGGGAGGGTGTTAGACGCAGAGATGCAGAGAGAGGGAGTGAGACAGAGAGAGAGGGAGTGAGACAGAGAGAGAGGGAGTGAGACAGAGAGAGAGGGAGTGAGACAGAGAGAGAGGGAGGGTGTTCGCCGGAGAGATGAAGAGAGAGGGAGTGAGACAGAGAGAGAAGGAGTGAGACAGAGAGAGAGGGAGAGAGACAGAGAGAGAGGGAGTGACACAGAGAGAGAGGGAGTGAGACAGAGAGAGAGGGAGAGTGTAAGACGGAGAGACACCGAGAGAGGGAGTGAGACAGAGAGAGAGGGAGGGTGGAAGACGGAGACGGAGAGACACAGAGAGAGGGAGTGAGACAGAGAGAGAGGGAGGGTGGAAGACGGAGAGACACCGAGAGAGGGAGTGAGACAGAGAGAGAGGGAGGGTGGAAGACGGAGAGACACAGAGAGAGGGAGTGAGACAGAGAGAGAGGGAGAGAGACAGAGAGAGAGGGAGTGAGACAGAGAGAGAGGGAGGGTGTTAGACGGGGAGAGAGGGAGAGTGTTAGACGGAGAGACGCAGAGAGAGGGAGTGAGACAGAGAGAGAGGGAGTGAGAGAGAGAGAGAGGGAGAGAGAGGGAGGGTGTAAGACGGAGAGATGCAGAGAGAGGGAGTGAGACAGAGAGAGAGGGAGTGAGACAGAGAGAGAGGGAGGGTGTTAGACGGAGAGACGCAGAGAGAGGGAGTGAGACAGAGAGAGAGAGAGTGAGACAGAGAGAGAGGGAGAGACAGAGAGAGGGAGGGTGTTAGACGGAGAGAGAGGGAGTGAGACAGAGAGAGAGGGAGAGTGTTAGACGCAGAGAGAGGGAGTGAGACAGAGAGAGAGGGAGAGTGTTAGACGGAGAGAGAGGGAGAGAGACAGAGAGAGAGGGAGTGAGACAGAGAGAGAGAGAGAGAGACAGAGAGAGAGGGAGAGTGTTAGACGGAGAGAGAAGGAGAGAGACAGAGAGAGAGGGAGGGTGTTAGACGGGAGAGAGAGGGAGTGAGACAGAGAGAGAGGGTGTGAGACAGAGAGAAGGGAGTGAGACAGAGAGAGAGGGAGTGAGACAGAGAGAGAGGGAGTGTGTTAGACGGAGAGAGAGGGAGAGAGACAGAGAGAGAGGGAGTGAGACAGCAAGAGAGGGAGTGAGACAGAGAGAGAGGGAGTGAGACAGAGAGAGAGGGAGTGAGACAGAGAGAGAGGGAGTGTGTTAGACGGAGAGAGAGGGAGAGAGACAGAGAGAGAGGGAGTGAGACAGAGAGAGAGGGAGTGAGACAGAGAGAGAGGGAGTGAGACACAGAGAGAGGGAGGGTGTTCGCCGGAGAGATGAAGAGAGAGGGAGTGAGACAGAGAGAGAAGGAGTGAGACAGAGAGAGAGGGAGGGTGTACGACGGAGAGATGCAGAGAGAGGGAGTGAGACAGAGAGAGAGGGAGGGTGTAAGACGGAGAGAGAGGGAGTGAGACAGAGAGAGAGGGAGGGTGTTAGACAGAGAGAGAGGGAGTGAGACAGAGAGAGAGGGAGAGAGACAGAGAGAGAGGGAGGGTGTTAGACAGAGAGAGAGGGAGTGAGACAGAGAGAGAGGGAGTGTGTTAAACGGAGAGAGAGGGAGTGAGACAGAGAGAGAGGGAGGGTGTTAGACGGAGAGAGAGGGAGAGAGACACAGAGAGAGGGAGGGTGTTAGACGGAGAGAGAGGGAGAGAGACAGAGAGAGAGGGAGGGTGTTAGACAGAGAGAGAGGGAGTGAGACAGAGAGAGAGGGAGAGAGACAGAGAGAGAGGGAGTGAGACAGAGAGAGAGGGAGGGTGTAAGACGGAGAGAGAGGGAGTGAGACAGAGAGAGAGGGAGTGAGACAGAGAGAGAGGGAGTGAGACAGAGAGAGAGGGAGGGTGTTCGCCGGAGAGATGCAGAGAGAGGGAGACGGAGAGAGAGGGAGTGAGACAGAGAGAGAGGGAGAGAGACAGAGAGAGAGGGAGTGAGACAGAGAGAGAGGGAGGGTGTAAGACGGAGAGAGAGGGAGTGAGACATAGAGAGAGGGAGTGAGACGGAGAGAGAGGGAGAGAGACAGAGAGAGAGGGAGTGAGACAGAGAGAGAGGGAGGGTGTAAGACGGAGAGAGAGGGAGTGAGACAGAGAGAGAGGGAGGGTGTTAGACGGAGAGACGCAGAGAGAGGGAGTGAGAGAGAGAGAGAGGGAGGGCGTAAGACGGAGAGACACAGAGGGAGGGAGTGAGACAGAGAGAGAGGGAGCGTGTTAGACGGAGAGACGCAGAGAGAGGGAGTGAGAGAGAGAGAGAGGGAGGGCGTAAGACGGAGAGACACAGAGGGAGGGAGTGAGACAGAGAGAGAGGGAGTGAGACAGAGAGAGGGAGCGTGTTAGACGGAGAGACGCAGAGAGAGGGAGTGAGGCAGAGAGAGAGGGAGTGAGACAGAGAGAGAGGGAGGGTGTAAGACGGAGAGACGGAGAGAGAGGGAGTGAGACAGAGAGAGAGGGAGGGTGTAAGACGGAGAGACGCAGAGAGAGGGAGTGAGACAGAGAGAGAGGGAGTGAGACAGAGAGAGAGGGAGGGTGTAAGACGGAGAGACGGAGAGAGAGGGAGTGAGACAGAGAGAGAGGGAGGGTGTTAGACAGAGAGAGAGGGAGTGAGACAGAGAGAGAGGGAGTGAGACAGAGAGAGAGGGAGAGTGTTAGACGGAGAGAGAGGGAGTGAGACAGAGAGAGAGGGAGAGAGGCAGAGAGAGAGGGAGGGTGTTAGACGCAGAGAGAGGGAGAGAGGGAGTGAGACAGAGAGAGAGGGAGGGTGTAATACGGAGAGAGAGGGAGTGAGACAGAGAGAGAGGGAGTGAGACAGAGAGAGAGGGAGTGAGACAGAGAGGGAGGGAGGGTGTAATACGGAGAGAGAGGGAGTGAGACAGAGAGAGAGGGAGTGAGACAGAGAGAGAGGGAGTGAGACAGAGAGAGAGGGAGTGAGACAGAGAGAGAGGGAGTGTGTTAGACGGAGAGAGAGGGAGAGAGACAGAGAGAGAGGGAGTGAGACAGAGAGAGAGGGAGTGAGACAGAGAGGGAGGGAGGGTGTTAGACGGAGAGATGCAGAGAGAGGGAGTGAGACGGAGAGAGAGGGAGAGAGACAGAGAGAGAGGGAGAGTGTTAGACGGAGAGAGAGGGAGAGAGACAGAGAGAGAGGGAGAGTGTTAGACGGAGAGAGAGGGAGTAAGACAGAGAGAGAGGGAGGATGTTAGATGGAGAGATGCAGAGAGAGAGGGAGAGAGAGGGAGAGTGTTAGACGGAGAGAGAGGGAGTGAGACAGAGAGAGAGGGAGTGAGACAGAGAGAGAGGGAGTGAGACAGAGAGAGAGGGAGAGTGTTAGACGGAGAGAGAGGGAGTGAGACAGAGAGAGAGGGAGTGAGACAGAGAGAGAGGGAGTGAAACAGAGAGAGAGGGAGGGTGTTAGACGGAGAGATGCAGAGAGAGGGAGAGTGTTAGACGGAGAGACGGAGAGAGAGGGAGTGAGACAGAGAGAGGGAGTGAGACAGAGAGAGAGGGAGTGAGATAGAGAGAGAGGGAGTGACACAGAGAGAGAGGGAGAGTGTTAGACGGAGAGATGCAGAGAGAGGGAGGGTGTTAGACGGAGAGAAGGAGAGAGAGGGAGTGAGACAGAGAGACGCAGAGAGAGGGAGTGAGACAGAGAGAGAGGGAGCGAGAGAGAGAGGGAGGGAGTGAGACAGAGAGAGGGAGTGAGACAGAGAGAGAGGGAGGGTGTTAGATGGAGAGAGAGGGAGTGAGAAAGAGAGAGAGGGAGAGTGTTTGACGGAGAGAGAGGGAGTGTGTAAGACGGAGAGACGCAGAAAGAGGGAGTGAGACAGAGAGAGAGGGAGCGAGAGAGAGAGGGAGGGAGTGAGAAATAGAGAGGGAGTGAGACAGAGAGAGAGGGAGGGTGTTAGATGGAGAGATGCAGAGAGAGGGAGTGAGACAGAGAGAGAGGGAGTGTGTACGGCGGAGAGATGCAGAGAGAGGGAGTGAGACAGAGAGAGAGGGAGTGAGACAGAGAGAGAGGGAGTGAGACAGAGAGAGAGGGAGTGAGACAGAGAGAGGGTGTGTGTAAGACGGAGAGACGCAGAGAGTTGGAGTGAGACAGAGAGAGAGGGAGAGTGTAAGACGGAGAGAGAGAGAGTGAAACAGAGAGAGAGGGAGGGTGTAAGACGGAGAGACGCAGAGAGAGGGAGTGAG
Source organism: Scyliorhinus torazame (assembly GCF_047496885.1). Classification (NCBI taxonomy): domain Eukaryota; kingdom Metazoa; phylum Chordata; class Chondrichthyes; order Carcharhiniformes; family Scyliorhinidae; genus Scyliorhinus; species Scyliorhinus torazame. The sequence continues at coordinate 252,331 of NW_027307971.1, forward strand.
ACAGAGAGAGAGGGAGGGTGTTAGACGGAGAGAGAGGGAGTGAGACAGAGAGAGAGGGAGAGAGGGAGAGAGAGAGGGAGTGTGTACGGCGGAGAGAGGGAGAGTGTTAGACGCAGAGACGCAGAGAGAGGGAGTGAGACAGAGAGAGAGGGAGTGAGACAGAGAGAGATGGAGAGAGACAGAGAGAGAGGGAGTGGGTACGGCGGAGAGAGGGAGAGTGTTAGACGCAGAGACGCAGAGAGAGGGAGTGATAGAGAGAGAGAGGGAGTGAGACAGAGAGAGAGGGAGTGAGACAGAGAGAGAGGGAGTTAGACAGAGAGAGGGAGAGAGACAGAGAGAGAGGGAGTGAGACAGAGAGAGAGGGAGGGTGTAAGACGGAGAGAGAGGGAGTGAGAGAGAGAGAGAGGGAGGGTGTTAGACGGAGAGAGAGGGAGAGAGACAGAGAGAGAGGGAGTGAGACAGAGAGAGAGGGAGTGAGACAGAGAGAGAGGGAGAGTGTAAGACGGAGAGAGAGAGAGTGAGACAGAGAGAGAGGGAGGGTATAAGACGGAGAGAGAGGGAGTGAGACAGAGAGAGAGGGAGTGAGACAGAGAGAGAGGGAGGGTGTAAGACGGAGAGAGAGGGAGAGACAGAGAGAGAGGGAGTGTGTACGATGGAGAGACGCAGAGAGAGGGAGTGAGACAGAGAGAGAGGGAGTGTGTACGGCGGAGAGATGCAGAGAGAGGGAGTGTGTACGACGGAGAGAGGGAGAGTGTTAGACGCAGAGACGCAGAGAGAGGGAGAGATAGAGAGAGAGGGAGGGTGTAAGACGGAGAGAGAGGGAGTGAGACAGAGAGAGAGGGAGTGAGACAGAGAGAGAGGGAGAGAGACAGAGAGAGAGGGAGAGTGTTAGACAGAGAGAGGGAGTGAGACAGAGAGAGAGGGAGGGTGTAAGACGGAGAGAGAGGGAGTGAGACAGAGAGAGAGGGAGTCAGACAGAGAGAGAGGGAGAGTGTTAGACGGAGAGAGAGGGAGGGTGTTAGACGGAGAGATGCAGAGAGAGGGAGTGAGACAGAGAGAGAGGGAGTGAGACAGAGAAAGAGGGAGGGTGTTAGACGGAGAGAGAGGGAGGGTGTCAGACGGAGAGATGCAGACAGAGGGAGTGAGACAGAGAGAGAGGGAGTGAGACAGAGAGAGAGGGAGGGTGTAAGATGGAGAGAGAGGGAGTGAGACAGAGAGAGAGGGAGGGAGACAGAGAGAGAGGGAGGGTGTAAGATGGAGAGAGAGGGAGTGAGACAGAGAGAGAGGGAGGGTGGAAGATGGAGAGACGTAGAGAGAGGGAGTGAGACAGAGAGAGAGGGAGGGAGACAGAGAGAGAGGGAGTGAGACAGAGAGAGAGGGAGGGTGGAAGATGGAGAGACGCAGAGAGAGCGAGTGAGACAGAGAGAGAGGGAGGGTGTTAGACAGAGAGAGAGGGAGTGAGACAGAGAGAGAGGGAGGGTGTTAGACGGAGAGAGAGAGGGAGAGAGGGAGTGAGACAGAGAGAGAGGGAGGGTGTTAGACGGAGAGAGAGAGGGAGTGAGACAGAGAGAGAGGGAGTGAAACAGAGAGAGAGGGAGTGAGACAGAGAGAGAGGGAGTGAGACAGAGAGAGAGGGAGGGTGTTAGACGGAGAGAGTTGGAGTGAGACAGAGAGAGACGGAGTGAGACAGAGAGAGAGGGAGTGAGACAGAGAGACAGGGAGTGAGACAGAGAGAGAGGCAGGGTGTTAGACGGAGAGAGAGGGAGTGAGACAGAGAGAGAGGGAGAGTGACAGAGAGAGAGGGAGGGTGTTAGACGGAGAGAGAGGGAGTGAGACAGAGAGAGAGGGAGTGAGACAGAGAGAGAGGGAGTGAGACAGAGAGATAGGGAGGGTGTTAGACGGAGAGAGAGGGAGTGAGACAGAGAGAGAGGGAGTGAAACAGAGAGAGAGGGAGTGAGACAGAGAGAGAGGGAGGGTGTAAGACGGAGAGAGAGGGAGTGAGACAGAGAGAGAGGGAGGGTGTTAGACGGAGAGAGAGGGAGCGAGACAGAGAGAGAGGGAGAGTGTTAGACGTAGAGAGAGGAAGTGAGACAGAGAGAGAGGGAGGGTGTAATACGGAGAGAGAGGGAGTGAGACAGAGAGAGAGGGAGTGAGACAGAGAGAGAGGGAGGGTGTTAGACGGAGAGAGAGGGAGTGAGACAGAGAGAGAGGGAGAGTGACAGAGAGAGAGGGAGGGTGTTAGACGGAGAGAGAGGGAGTGAGACAGAGAGAGAGGGAGTGAGACAGAGAGAGAGGGAGTGAGACAGAGAGAGAGGGAGTGAGACAGAGAGAGAGGGAGGGTGTAAGACGGAGAGAGTTGGAGTGAGACAGAGAGAGAGGGAGGGTGTAAGACGGAGAGAGAGGGAGTGAGACAGAGAGAGAGGGAGGGTGTTAGACGGAGAGAGAGGGAGCGAGACAGAGAGAGAGGGAGAGTGTTAGACGTAGAGAGAGGGAGTGAGGCAGAGAGAGAGGGAGGGTGTAATACGGAGAGAGAGGGAGTGAGACAGAGAGAGAGGGAGTGAGACAGAGAAAGAGGGAGGGTGTTAGACGGAGAGAGAGGGAGGGTGTTAGACGGAGAGAGAGAGGGAGTGAGACAGAGAGAGAGGGAGTGAGACAGAGAAAGAGGGAGGGTGTTAGACGGAGAGAGAGGGAGGGTGTTAGACGGAGAGACGCAGAGAGAGGGAGTGAGACAGAGAGAGAGGGAGTGAGACAGAGAGAGAGGGAGAGAGACAGAGAGAGAGGGAGAGTGTTAGACGGAGAGAGCAGAGAGAGGGAGTGAGACAGAGAGAGAGGGAGTGAGACAGAGAGAGAGGGAGTGAGACAGAGAGAGAGGGAGTGAGACAGAGAGAGAGGGAGTGAGAGAGAGAGAGAGGGAGTGAGACAGAAGAGAGGGTGTTAGACGGAGAGAGACGGAGTGTGTCAGACAGAGAGAGAGGGAGTGAGACAGAGAGAGACGGAGGGTGTTAGACAGAGAGAGGGAGTGAGACAGAGAGAGAGGGAGGGAGTTAGACGGAGAGAGAGGGAGTGAGACAGAGAGAGAGGGAGGGTGTAAGACGGAGAGAGTTGGAGTGAGACAGAGAGAGAGGGAGGGTGTTAGACGGAGAGAGAGGGAGCGAGACAGAGAGAGAGGGAGAGTGTTAGACGTAGAGAGAGGGAGTGAGACAGAGAGAGAGGGAGGGTGTAAGACCGAGAGACGCAGAGAGAGGGAGTGAGACAGAGAGAGAGGGAGGGTGTTAGACGGAGAGACGCAGAGAGAGGGAGTGAGACAGAGAGAGAGGGAGGGTGTTAGACGGAGAGAGCAGAGAGAGGGAGTGAGACAGAGAGAGAGGGAGTGAGACAGAGAGAGAGGGAGAGAGACAGAGAGAGAGGGAGAGTGTTAGACGGAGAGAGCAGAGAGAGGGAGTGAGACAGAGAGAGAGGGAGTGAGACAGAGAGAGAGGGAGGGTGTAAGACGGAGAGAGAGGGAGTGAGACAGAGAGAGAGGGAGTGAGACAGAGTGAGAGGGAGAGAGACAGAGGGAGAGGGAGGGTGTTAGACGGAGAGAGAGGGAGTGAGACAGAGAGAGAGGGAGGGTGTTAGACGGAGAGAGAGGGAGAGAGACAGAGAGAGAGGGAGGGTGTAAGACGCAGAGAGAGGGAGAGAGACAGAGAGAGAGGGAGTGAGACAGAGAGAGAGGGAGTGAGACAGAGAGAGAGGGAGGGTGTAAGACGCAGAGAGAGGGAGAGAGACAGAGAGAGAGGGAGAGTGTTAGACGGAGAGATGCAGAGAGAGGGAGTGAGACAGAGAGAGAGGGAGTGAGACAGAGAGAGAGGGAGAGAGACAGAGAGAGAGGGAGAGTGTTAGACGGAGAGAGCAGAGAGAGGGAGTGAGACAGAGAGAGAGGGAGAGAGACAGAGAGAGAGGGAGGGTGTAAGACGGAGAGATGCAGAGAGAGGGAGTGAGACAGAGAGAGAGGGAGGCTGTTAGATGGAGAGAGAGGGAGTGAGACAGAGAGAGAGAGAGACAGAGAGAGAGGGAGTGAGACAGAGAGAGAGGGAGTGAGACAGAGAGAGAGGGAGTGAGACAGAGAGAGAGGGAGAGAGACAGAGAGAGAGGGAGGGTGTTAGACGGAGAGAGAGGGAGTGAGACAGAGAGAGAGGGAGAGAGACAGAGAGAGAGGGAGTGAGACAGAGAGAGAGGGAGTGAGACAGAGAGAGAGGGAGGGTGTAAGACGGAGAGAGAGGGAGTGAGACAGAGAAAGAGGGACGGTGTAAGACGGAGAGACAGGGAGTGAGACAGAGAGAGAGGGAGTGAGACAGAGAGAGAGGGAGTGAGACAGAGAGAGAGGGAGTGAGACAGAGAGAGAGGGAGAGACAGAGAGAGAGGGAGGGTGTTAGACGGAGAGACGCAGAGAGAGAGAGTGAGACAGAGAGAGAGGGAGGGTGTAAGACGCAGAGAGAGGGAGTGAGACAGAGAGAGAGGGAGGGTGTTAGACGGAGAGAGAGGGAGTGAGACAGAGAGAGAGAGGGAGTGAGACAGAGAGAGAGGGAGTGAGACAGAGAGAGAGGGAGAGAGACAGAGTGAGAGGGAGAGTGTTAGACGGAGAGAGAGGGAGTGAGAAAGAGAGAGAGGGAGAGAGACAGAGAGAGAGGGAGTGAGACAGAGAGAGAGGGAGTGAGACAGAGAGAGAGGGAGGGTGTTAGACGGAGAGAGAGGGAGTGAGAAAGAGAGAGAGGGAGAGAGACAGAGAGAGAGGGAGAGTGTTAGACGGAGAGAGAGGGAGTGAGACAGTGAGAGAGGGAGGGTGTAAGACGGAGAGAGAGGGAGTGAGACAGAGAGAGAGGGAGAGTGTTAGACGGAGAGAGAGGGAGTGAAAAAGAGAGAGAGGGAGGGTGTTAGATGGAGAGAGAGGGAGAGAGAAAGAGAGAGAGGGAGAGTGTTAGATGGAGAGAGAGGGAGTGAGACAGAGAGAGAGGGAGGGTGTTAGACGGAGAGACGCACAGAGATGGAGTGAGACAGAGAGAGAGGGAGTGAGACAGAGAGAAAGGGAGAGTGTTAGACGGAGAGACGCACAGAGATGGAGTGAGACAGAGAGAGAGGGAGTGAGAGAGAGAGAGGGAGTGAGAGAGAGAGAGGGACTGAGACAGAGAGAGGGAGTGAGACAGAGAGAGGGGGAGTGAGACAGAGAGAGAGGGAGAGAGACAGAGAGAGAGGGAGAGTGTTAGACGGAGAGAGAGGGAGAGAGACAGAGAGAGAGGGAGGGTGTTAGACGGAGAGAGAGGGAGTGAGATAGAGAGAGAGGGAGGGTGTTAGACGCAGAGAGAGGGAGTGAGACAGAGACAGAGGGAGAGTGTTAGACGGAGAGAGAGGGAGTGAGACAGAGAGAGAGGGAGTGAGAGAGAGAGGGAGTGAGACAGAGAGAGGGGGAGTGAGACAGAGAGAGAGGGAGAGAGACAGAGAGAGAGGGAGAGTGTCAGACGGAGAGAGAGGGAGAGAGACAGAGAGAGAGGGAGGGTGTTAGACGGAGAGAGAGGGAGTGAGATAGAGAGAGAGGGAGGGTTTTAGACGCAGAGAGAGGGAGTGAGACAGAGACAGAGGGAGAGTGTTAGACGCAGAGAGAGGGAGTGAGACAGAGAGAGAGGGAGTGAGACAGAGAGAGAGGGAGAGTGACAGAGAGAGAGGGATTGAGACAGAGAGAGACGGAGGGTGTTAGACAGAGAGAGAGGGAGTGAGACAGAGAGAGACGGAGGGTGTTAGACAGAGAGAGAGGGAGTGAGAGAGAGAGAGAGTGAGACAGAGAGAGAGACAGAGAGAGAGGGAGGGTGTTAGACGGAGAGAGAGGGAGTGAGACAGAGAGAGAGGGAGTGAGACAGAGAGAGAGGGAGTGAGACAGTGAGAGAGGGAGAGAGACAGAGAGAGAGGGAGTGAGACAGAGAGAGAGGGAGGGTGTTAGACCGAGAGAGAGGGAGTGAGACAGAGAGAGACGGAGGGTGTTAGACAGAGAGAGAGGGAGTCAGAGAGAGAGAGAGTGAGACAGAGAGAGAGACAGAGAGAGAGGGAGGGTGTTAGACGGAGAGAGAGGGAGTGAGACAGAGAGAGAGGGAGTGAGACAGAGAGAGAGGGAGTGAGACAGTGAGAGAGGGAGTGAGACAGAGAGAGAGGGAGGGTGTTAGACCGAGAGAGAGGGAGTGAGACAGAGAGAGAGGGAGGGTGTAAGACGGAGAGAGAGGGAGTGAGACAGAGAGAGAGGGAGAGAGACAGAGAGAGAGGGAGGGTGTTAGACCGAGAGAGAGGGAGTGAGACAGAGAGAGAGGGAGGGTGTAAGACGGAGAGAGAGGGAGTGAGACAGAGAGAGAGGGAGAGAGACAGAGAGAGAGGGAGAGTGTTAGACAGAGAGAGAGGGAGTGAGACAGAGAGAGAGGGAGTGAGACAGAGAGAGAGGGAGGGTGTTAGACCGAGAGAGAGGGAGTGAGACAGAGAGAGAGGGAGGGTGTTAGACGGAGAGAGAGGGAGTGAGACAGAGAGAGAGGGAGAGAGACAGAGAGAGAGGGAGAGAGACAGAGAGAGAGAGAGAGAGAGACAGAGAGAGAGGGAGAGTGTTAGACGGAGAGAGAGGGAGTGAGACAGAGAGAGGGGGAGGGTGTTAGACGGAGAGAGAGGGAGTGAGACAGAGAGAGAGGGAGAGAGACAGAGAGAGAGGGAGAGTGTTAGACGGAGAGAGAGGGAGTGAGACAGAGAGAGTGGGAGGGTGTAAGACGGAGAGAGAGGGAGTGAGACAGAGAGAGAGGGAGGGTGTTAGAAGGAGAGAGAGGGAGTGAGATAGAGAGAGAGGGAGGGTGTTAGACGCAGAGAGAGGGAGAGTGAGACAGAGAGAGAGTGAGTGAGACAGAGAGAGAGGGAGTGAGACAGAGAGAGAGGGAGGGTGTTAGACGGAGAGAGAGGGAGTGAGACAGAGAGAGAGGGAGGGTGTAAGACGGAGAGAGTTGGAGTGAGACAGAGAGAGAGGGAGGGTGTTAGACGGAGAGAGAGGGAGCGAGACAGAGAGAGAGGGAGAGTGTTAGACGTAGAGAGAGGGAGTGAGACAGAGAGAGAGGGAGGGTGTAAGACCGAGAGACGCAGAGAGAGGGAGTGAGACAGAGAGAGAGGGAGGGTGTTAGACGGAGAGACGCAGAGAGAGGGAGTGAGACAGAGAGAGAGGGAGGGTGTTAGACGGAGAGAGCAGAGAGAGGGAGTGAGACAGAGAGAGAGGGAGTGAGACAGAGAGAGAGGGAGAGAGACAGAGAGAGAGGGAGAGTGTTAGACGGAGAGAGCAGAGAGAGGGAGTGAGACAGAGAGAGAGGGAGTGAGACAGAGAGAGAGGGAGGGTGTAAGACGGAGAGAGAGGGAGTGAGACAGAGAGAGAGGGAGTGAGACAGAGTGAGAGGGAGAGAGACAGAGGGAGAGGGAGGGTGTTAGACGGAGAGAGAGGGAGAGAGACAGAGAGAGAGGGAGGGTGTAAGACGCAGAGAGAGGGAGAGAGACAGAGAGAGAGGGAGTGAGACAGAGAGAGAGGGAGTGAGACAGAGAGAGAGGGAGGGTGTAAGACGCAGAGAGAGGGAGAGAGACAGAGAGAGAGGGAGAGTGTTAGACGGAGAGATGCAGAGAGAGGGAGCGAGACAGAGAGAGAGGGAGTGAGACAGAGAGAGAGGGAGAGAGACAGAGAGAGAGGGAGAGTGTTAGACGGAGAGAGCAGAGAGAGGGAGTGAGACAGAGAGAGAGGGAGAGAGACAGAGAGAGAGGGAGGGTGTAAGACGGAGAGATGCAGAGAGAGGGAGTGAGACAGAGAGAGAGGGAGGCTGTTAGATGGAGAGAGAGGGAGTGAGACATAGAGAGAGAGAGACAGAGAGAGAGGGAGTGAGACAGAGAGAGTGGGAGTGAGACAGAGAGAGAGGGAGTGAGACAGAGAGAGAGGGAGAGAGACAGAGAGAGAGGGAGGGTGTTAGACGGAGAGAGAGGGAGTGAGACAGAGAGAGAGGGAGAGAGACAGAGAGAGAGGGAGTGAGACAGAGAGAGAGGGAGTGAGACAGAGAGAGAGGGAGGGTGTAAGACGGAGAGAGAGGGAGTGAGACAGAGAAAGAGGGACGGTGTAAGACGGAGAGACAGGGAGTGAGACAGAGAGAGAGGGAGTGAGACAGAGAGAGAGGGAGTGAGACAGAGAGAGAGGGAGAGACAGAGAGAGAGGGAGGGTGTTAGACGGAGAGACGCAGAGAGAGAGAGTGAGACAGAGAGAGAGGGAGGGTGTAAGACGCAGAGAGAGGGAGTGAGACAGAGAGAGAGGGAGGGTGTTAGACGGAGAGAGAGGGAGTGAGACAGAGAGAGAGAGGGAGTGAGACAGAGAGAGAGGGAGTGAGACAGAGAGAGAGGGAGAGAGACAGAGTGAGAGGGAGAGTGTTAGACGGAGAGAGAGGGAGTGAGAAAGAGAGAGAGGGAGAGAGACAGAGAGAGAGGGAGTGAGACAGAGAGAGAGGGAGTGAGACAGAGAGAGAGGGAGTGAGACAGAGAGAGAGGGAGGGTGTTAGACGGAGAGAGAGGGAGTGAGAAAGAGAGAGAGGGAGAGAGACAGAGAGAGAGGGAGAGTGTTAGACGGAGAGAGAGGGAGTGAGACAGTGAGAGAGGGAGGGTGTAAGACGGAGAGAGAGGGAGTGAGACAGAGAGAGAGGGAGAGTGTTAGACGGAGAGAGAGGGAGTGAAAAAGAGAGAGAGGGAGGGTGTTAGATGGAGAGAGAGGGAGAGAGAAAGAGAGAGAGGGAGAGTGTTAGACGGAGAGAGAGGGAGTGAGACAGAGAGAGAGGGAGGGTGTTAGACGGAGAGACGCACAGAGATGGAGTGAGACAGAGAGAGAGGGAGTGAGACAGAGAGAGAGGGAGAGTGTTAGACGGAGAGACGCACAGAGATGGAGTGAGACAGAGAGAGAGGGAGTGAGAGAGAGAGAGGGAGTGAGAGAGAGAGAGGGACTGAGACAGAGAGAGGGAGTGAGACAGAGAGAGGGGGAGTGAGACAGAGAGAGAGGGAGAGAGACAGAGAGAGAGGGAGAGTGTTAGACGGAGAGAGAGGGAGAGAGACAGAGCGAGAGGGAGGGTGTTAGACGGAGAGAGAGGGAGTGAGATAGAGAGAGAGGGAGGGTGTTAGACGCAGAGAGAGGGAGTGAGACAGAGACAGAGGGAGAGTGTTAGACGGAGAGAGAGGGAGTGAGACAGAGAGAGAGGGAGTGAGAGAGAGAGGGAGTGAGAGAGAGAGAGGAAGTGAGACAGAGAGAGGGGGAGTGAGACAGAGAGAGAGGGAGAGAGACAGAGAGAGAGGGAGAGTGTTAGACGGAGAGAGAGGGAGAGAGACAGAGAGAGTGGGAGGGTGTTAGACGGAGAGAGAGGGAGTGAGATAGAGAGAGAGGGAGAGAGACAGAGACAGAGGGAGAGTGTTAGACGGAGAGAGAGGGAGTGAGACAGAGAGAGAGGAAGTGAGACAGAGAGAGGGAGTGAGACAGAGAGAGGGGGAGTGAGACAGAGAGAGAGGGAGAGAGACAGAGAGAGAGGGAGAGTGTTAGACGGAGAGAGAGGGAGAGAGACAGAGAGAGAGGGAGGGTGTTAGACGGAGAGAGAGGGAGTGAGATAGAGAGATAGGGAGGGTTTTAGACGCAGAGAGAGGGAGTGAGACAGAGACAGAGGGAGAGTGTTAGACGCAGAGAGAGGGAGTGAGACAGAGAGAGAGGGAGTGAGACAGAGAGAGAGGGAGAGTGACAGAGAGAGAGGGATTGAGACAGAGAGAGACGGAGGGTGTTAGACAGAGAGAGAGGGAGTGAGAGAGAGAGAGAGTGAGACAGAGAGAGAGACAGAGAGAGAGGGAGGGTGTTAGACGGAGAGAGAGGGAGTGAGACAGAGAGAGAGGGAGTGAGACAGAGAGAGAGGGAGTGAGACAGAGAGAGACGGAGGGTGTTAGACAGAGAGAGAGGGAGTGAGAGAGAGAGAGAGTGAGACAGAGAGAGAGACAGAGAGAGAGGGAGGGTGTTAGACGGAGAGAGAGGGAGTGAGACAGAGAGAGAGGGAGTGAGACAGAGAGAGAGGGAGTGAGACAGTGAGAGAGGGAGAGAGACAGAGAGAGAGGGAGTGAGACAGAGAGAGAGGGAGGGTGTTAGACCGAGAGAGAGGGAGTGAGACAGAGAGAGACGGAGGGTGTTAGACAGAGAGAGAGGGAGTCAGAGAGAGAGAGAGTGAGACAGAGAGAGAGACAGAGAGAGAGGGAGGGTGTTAGACGGAGAGAGAGGGAGTGAGACAGAGAGAGAGGGAGTGAGACAGAGAGAGAGGGAGTGAGACAGTGAGAGAGGGAGAGAGACAGAGAGAGAGGGAGTGAGACAGAGAGAGAGGGAGGGTGTTAGACCGAGAGAGAGGGAGTGAGACAGAGAGAGAGGGAGGGTGTAAGACGGAGAGAGAGGGAGTGAGACAGAGAGAGAGGGAGAGAGACAGAGAGAGAGGGAGGGTGTTAGACCGAGAGAGAGGGAGTGAGACAGAGAGAGAGGGAGGGTGTAAGACGGAGAGAGAGGGAGTGAGACAGAGAGAGAGGGAGAGAGACAGAGAGAGAGGGAGAGTGTTAGACAGAGAGAGAGGGAGTGAGACAGAGAGAGAGGGAGTGAGACAGAGAGAGAGGGAGGGTGTTAGACCGAGAGACAGGGAGTGAGACAGAGAGAGAGGGAGGGTGTTAGACGGAGAGAGAGGGAGTGAGACAGAGAGAGAGGGAGAGAGACAGAGAGAGAGGGAGAGAGACAGAGAGAGAGAGAGAGAGAGACAGAGAGAGAGGGAGAGTGTTAGACGGAGAGAGAGGGAGTGAGACAGAGAGAGGGGGAGGGTGTTAGACGGAGAGAGAGGGAGTGAGACAGAGAGAGAGGGAGAGAGACAGAGAGAGAGGGAGAGTGTTAGACGGAGAGAGAGGGAGTGAGACAGAGAGAGTGGGAGGGTGTAAGACGGAGAGAGAGGGAGTGAGACAGAGAGAGAGGGAGGGTGTTAGAAGGAGAGAGAGGGAGTGAGATAGAGAGAGAGGGAGGGTGTTAGACGCAGAGAGAGGGAGAGTGAGACAGAGAGAGAGTGAGTGAGACAGAGAGAGAGGGAGGGTGTTAGACGGAGAGAGAGGGAGTGAGACAGAGAGAGAGGGAGTGAGACAGAGAGAGAGGGAGTGAGACAGAGAGAGAGGGAGGGTGTTAGACGGAGAGAGCGGGAGTGAGACAGAGAGAGAGGGAGGGTGTAAGACGGAGAGAGAGGGAGTGAGACAGAGAGAGAGGGAGGGTGTAAGACGGAGAGAGAGGGAGTGAGACAGAGAGAGAGGGAGGGTGTTAGACGGAGAGAGAGGGAGTGAGACAGAGAGAGAGGGAGGGTGTAAGATGGAGAGAGAGGGAGTGAGACAGAGAGAGAGGGAGTGAGACAGAGAGAGAGGGAGAGAGACAGAGAGAGAGGGAGGGTGTTAGACGGAGAGAGAGGGAGAGAGACAGAGAGAGAGGGAGAGTGTTAGACGGAGAGACGCAGAGAGAGGGAGTGAGACAGAGAGAGAGGGAGGGTGTTAGAGAGAGAGGGAGTGAGACAGAGAGAGAGGGAGAGTGTTAGACGGAGAGAGAGGGAGAGAGACAGAGAGAGAGGGAGTGAGACAGAGAGAGAGGGAGAGAGACAGAGAGAGAGGGAGGGTGTTAGATGGAGAGACGGAGAGAGAGGGAGTGAGACAGAGAGAGAGGGAGGGTGTAAGACGCAGAGAGAGGGAGTGAGACAGAGAGAGAGGGAGGGTGTTAGACGGAGAGAGAGGGAGGGTGGTTGACGGAGAGACGCAGAGAGAGGGAGTGAGACAGACAGAGAGAGAGTGAGACAGAGAGAGAGGGAGGGTGTTAGACGCAGAGAGAGGGAGTGAGACAGAGAGAGAGGGAGGGTGTAAGACGCAGAGAGAGGGAGTGAGACAGAGAGAGAGGGAGTGAGAGAGAGAGAGAGGGAGGGTGTAAGACGGAGAGACGCAGAGAGAGGGAGTGAGACAGAGAGAGAGGGAGGGTGTTAGACGGAGAGAGAGGGAGTGAGACAGAGAGAGAGGGAGTGAGACAGAGAGAGAAGGAGTGAGACAGAGAGGGAGGGAGGGTGTTAGACGGAGAGATGCAGAGAGAGGGAGTGAGACGGAGAGAGAGGGAGAGTGTTGGACAGAGAGAGGGAGTGAAACAGAGAGAGAGGGAGTGAGACAGAGAGAGAGGGAGAGTGTTAGACGGAGAGAGAGAGAGTAAGACAGAGAGAGAGGGTGTTAGATGGAGAGATGCAGAGAGAGGGAGTGAGACAGAGAAAGAGGGAGAGTGTTAGACGCAGAGAGAGGGAGTGAGACAGAGAAAGAGGGAGAGTGTTAGACGCAGAGAGAGGGAGTGAGACAGAGAGAGAGGGAGGGTGTTAGACGGAGAGAGAGGGAGTGAGACAGAGAGAGAGGGAGTGAGACAGAGAGAGAGGGAGTGAGACAGAGAGAGAGGGAGTGAGACAGAGAGAGAGGGAGAGAGACACAGAGAGAGGGAGGGTGTTAGACAGAGAGACGCAGAGAGAGGGAGTGAGACAGAGAGAGAGGGAGAGTGTTAGACGCAGAGAGAGGGAGTGAGACAGAGAAAGAGGGAGAGTGTTAGACGCAGAGAGAGGGAGTGAGACAGAGATAGAGGGAGAGTGTTAGACGCAGAGAGAGGGAGTGAGACAGAGAGAGAGGGAGGGTGTAAGACGCAGAGAGAGGGAGTGAGACAGAGAGAGAGGGAGTGAGAGAGAGAGAGAGGGAGGGTGTTAGACGGAGAGACGCAGAGAGAGGGAGTGAGACAGAGAGAGAGGGAGGGTGTAAGACGCAGAGAGAGGGAGTGAGACAGAGAGAGAGGGAGGGTGTTAGACGGAGAGACGCAGAGAGAGTGAGTGAGACAGAGAGAGAGGGAGAGTGTTAGACGGAGAGAGAGGGAGTGAGACAGAGAGAGAGGGAGTGAGATAGAGAGAGAGGGAGGGTGTTAGACAGAGAGAGAGGGAGTGAGACAGAGAGAGAGGGAGGGTGTTAGACGCAGAGAGAGGGAGTGAGACAGGGAGAGAGGGAGGGTGTTAGACGGAGAGAGAGGGAGTGAGACAGAGAAAGAGGGAGAGTGTTAGACGGAGAGAGAGGGAGTGAGACAGAGAGAGAGGGAGGGTGTTAGACAGAGAGAGAGGGAGTGAGACAGAGAGAGAGGGAGGGTGTTAGACGCAGAGAGAGGGAGTGAGACAGAGAGAGAGGGAGGGTGTTAGACGGAGAGAGAGGGAGTGAGACAGAGAGAGAGGGAGGGTGTTAGACGGAGAGAGAGGGAGTGAGACAGAGAAAGAGGGAGAGTGTTAGACGGAGAGAGAGGGAGTGAGATAGAGAGAGAGGGAGTGAGACGCAGAGAGAGGGAGTGAGACAGAGAGAGAGGGAGTGAGACAGAGAGAGAGGGAGTGAGACAGAGAGAGAGCGAGGGTGTTAGACGGAGAGAGAGGGAGTGAGACAGAGAGAGAGGGAGGGTGTTAGACAGAGAGAGAGGGAGTGAGACAGAGAGAGAGGGAGGGTGTTAGACGGAGAGAGAGGGAGTGAGATAGAGAGAGAGGGAGGGTGTTAGACAGAGAGAGAGGGAGTGAGACAGAGAGAGAGGGAGGGTGTTAGACGCAGAGAGAGGGAGTGAGACAGGGAGAGAGGGAGGGTGTTAGACGGAGAGAGAGGGAGTGAGACAGAGAAAGAGGGAGAGTGTTAGACGGAGAGAGAGGGAGTGAGACAGAGAGAGAGGGAGGGTGTTAGACAGAGAGAGAGGGAGTGAGACAGAGAGAGAGGGAGGGTGTTAGACGCAGAGAGAGGGAGTGAGACAGAGAGAGAGGGAGGGTGTTAGACGGAGAGAGAGGGAGTGAGACAGAGAGAGAGGGAGAGTGTTAGACGGAGAGAGAGGGAGTGAGATAGAGAGAGAGGGAGTGAGACGCAGAGAGAGGGAGTGAGACAGAGAGAGAGGGAGTGAGACAGAGAGAGAGGGAGTGAGACAGAGAGAGAGGGAGGGTGTTAGACGGAGAGAGAGGGAGTGAGACAGAGAGAGAGGGAGGGTGTTAGACAGAGAGAGAGGGAGTGAGACAGAGAAAGAGGGAGAGTGTTAGACGGAGAGAGAGGGAGTGAGATAGAGAGAGAGGGAGTGAGACGCAGAGAGAGGGAGTGAGACAGAGAGAGAGGGAGTGAGACAGAGAGAGAGGGAGTGAGACAGAGAGAGAGGGAGGGTGTTAGACGGAGAGAGAGGGAGTGAGACAGAGAGAGAGGGAGGGTGTTAGACAGAGAGAGAGGGAGTGAGACAGAGAGAGAGGGAGGGTGTTAGACGCAGAGAGAGGGAGTGAGACAGAGAGAGAGGGAGGGTGTTAGACGGAGAGAGAGGGAGTGAGACAGAGAAAGAGGGAGAGTGTTAGACGGAGAGAGAGGGAGTGAGATAAAGAGAGAGGGAGGGTGTTAGACGGAGAGAGAGGGAGTGAGACAGAGAGAGAGGGAGAGAGACAGAGAGAGAGGGAGAGAGACAGAGAGAGAGAGAGAGAGAGACAGAGAGAGAGGGAGAGTGTTAGACGGAGAGAGAGGGAGTGAGACAGAGAGAGGGGGAGGGTGTTAGACGGAGAGAGAGGGAGTGAGACAGAGAGAGAGGGAGAGAGACAGAGAGAGAGGGAGAGTGTTAGACGGAGAGAGAGGGAGTGAGACAGAGAGAGTGGGAGGGTGTAAGACGGAGAGAGAGGGAGTGAGACAGAGAGAGAGGGAGGGTGTTAGAAGGAGAGAGAGGGAGTGAGATAGAGAGAGAGGGAGGGTGTTAGACGCAGAGAGAGGGAGAGTGAGACAGAGAGAGAGTGAGTGAGACAGAGAGAGAGGGAGTGAGACAGAGAGAGAGGGAGGGTGTTAGACGGAGAGAGAGGGAGTGAGACAGAGAGAGAGGGAGGGTGTAAGACGGAGAGAGTTGGAGTGAGACAGAGAGAGAGGGAGGGTGTTAGACGGAGAGAGAGGGAGCGAGACAGAGAGAGAGGGAGAGTGTTAGACGTAGAGAGAGGGAGTGAGACAGAGAGAGAGGGAGGGTGTAAGACCGAGAGACGCAGAGAGAGGGAGTGAGACAGAGAGAGAGGGAGGGTGTTAGACGGAGAGACGCAGAGAGAGGGAGTGAGACAGAGAGAGAGGGAGGGTGTTAGACGGAGAGAGCAGAGAGAGGGAGTGAGACAGAGAGAGAGGGAGTGAGACAGAGAGAGAGGGAGAGAGACAGAGAGAGAGGGAGAGTGTTAGACGGAGAGAGCAGAGAGAGGGAGTGAGACAGAGAGAGAGGGAGTGAGACAGAGAGAGAGGGAGGGTGTAAGACGGAGAGAGAGGGAGTGAGACAGAGAGAGAGGGAGTGAGACAGAGTGAGAGGGAGAGAGACAGAGGGAGAGGGAGGGTGTTAGACGGAGAGAGAGGGAGAGAGACAGAGAGAGAGGGAGGGTGTAAGACGCAGAGAGAGGGAGAGAGACAGAGAGAGAGGGAGTGAGACAGAGAGAGAGGGAGTGAGACAGAGAGAGAGGGAGGGTGTAAGACGCAGAGAGAGGGAGAGAGACAGAGAGAGAGGGAGAGTGTTAGACGGAGAGATGCAGAGAGAGGGAGTGAGACAGAGAGAGAGGGAGTGAGACAGAGAGAGAGGGAGAGAGACAGAGAGAGAGGGAGAGTGTTAGACGGAGAGAGCAGAGAGAGGGAGTGAGACAGAGAGAGAGGGAGAGAGACAGAGAGAGAGGGAGGGTGTAAGACGGAGAGATGCAGAGAGAGGGAGTGAGACAGAGAGAGAGGGAGGCTGTTAGATGGAGAGAGAGGGAGTGAGACATAGAGAGAGAGAGACAGAGAGAGAGGGAGTGAGACAGAGAGAGAGGGAGTGAGACAGAGAGAGAGGGAGTGAGACAGAGAGAGAGGGAGGGTGTTAGACGGAGAGAGAGGGAGTGAGACAGAGAGAGAGGGAGAGAGACAGAGAGAGAGGGAGAGAGACAGAGAGAGAGAGAGAGAGAGACAGAGAGAGAGGGAGAGTGTTAGACGGAGAGAGAGGGAGTGAGACAGAGAGAGGGGGAGGGTGTTAGACGGAGAGAGAGGGAGTGAGACAGAGAGAGAGGGAGAGAGACAGAGAGAGAGGGAGAGTGTTAGACGGAGAGAGAGGGAGTGAGACAGAGAGAGTGGGAGGGTGTAAGACGGAGAGAGAGGGAGTGAGACAGAGAGAGAGGGAGGGTGTTAGAAGGAGAGAGAGGGAGTGAGATAGAGAGAGAGGGAGGGTGTTAGACGCAGAGAGAGGGAGAGTGAGACAGAGAGAGAGTGAGTGAGACAGAGAGAGAGGGAGTGAGACAGAGAGAGAGGGAGGGTGTTAGACGGAGAGAGAGGGAGTGAGACAGAGAGAGAGGGAGGGTGTAAGACGGAGAGAGTTGGAGTGAGACAGAGAGAGAGGGAGGGTGTTAGACGGAGAGAGAGGGAGCGAGACAGAGAGAGAGGGAGAGTGTTAGACGTAGAGAGAGGGAGTGAGACAGAGAGAGAGGGAGGGTGTAAGACCGAGAGACGCAGAGAGAGGGAGTGAGACAGAGAGAGAGGGAGGGTGTTAGACGGAGAGACGCAGAGAGAGGGAGTGAGACAGAGAGAGAGGGAGGGTGTTAGACGGAGAGAGCAGAGAGAGGGAGTGAGACAGAGAGAGAGGGAGTGAGACAGAGAGAGAGGGAGAGAGACAGAGAGAGAGGGAGAGTGTTAGACGGAGAGAGCAGAGAGAGGGAGTGAGACAGAGAGAGAGGGAGTGAGACAGAGAGAGAGGGAGGGTGTAAGACGGAGAGAGAGGGAGTGAGACAGAGAGAGAGGGAGTGAGACAGAGTGAGAGGGAGAGAGACAGAGGGAGAGGGAGGGTGTTAGACGGAGAGAGAGGGAGAGAGACAGAGAGAGAGGGAGGGTGTAAGACGCAGAGAGAGGGAGAGAGACAGAGAGAGAGGGAGTGAGACAGAGAGAGAGGGAGTGAGACAGAGAGAGAGGGAGGGTGTAAGACGCAGAGAGAGGGAGAGAGACAGAGAGAGAGGGAGAGTGTTAGACGGAGAGATGCAGAGAGAGGGAGCGAGACAGAGAGAGAGGGAGTGAGACAGAGAGAGAGGGAGAGAGACAGAGAGAGAGGGAGAGTGTTAGACGGAGAGAGCAGAGAGAGGGAGTGAGACAGAGAGAGAGGGAGAGAGACAGAGAGAGAGGGAGGGTGTAAGACGGAGAGATGCAGAGAGAGGGAGTGAGACAGAGAGAGAGGGAGGCTGTTAGATGGAGAGAGAGGGAGTGAGACATAGAGAGAGAGAGACAGAGAGAGAGGGAGTGAGACAGAGAGAGTGGGAGTGAGACAGAGAGAGAGGGAGTGAGACAGAGAGAGAGGGAGAGAGACAGAGAGAGAGGGAGGGTGTTAGACGGAGAGAGAGGGAGTGAGACAGAGAGAGAGGGAGAGAGACAGAGAGAGAGGGAGTGAGACAGAGAGAGAGGGAGTGAGACAGAGAGAGAGGGAGGGTGTAAGACGGAGAGAGAGGGAGTGAGACAGAGAAAGAGGGACGGTGTAAGACGGAGAGACAGGGAGTGAGACAGAGAGAGAGGGAGTGAGACAGAGAGAGAGGGAGTGAGACAGAGAGAGAGGGAGAGACAGAGAGAGAGGGAGGGTGTTAGACGGAGAGACGCAGAGAGAGAGAGTGAGACAGAGAGAGAGGGAGGGTGTAAGACGCAGAGAGAGGGAGTGAGACAGAGAGAGAGGGAGGGTGTTAGACGGAGAGAGAGGGAGTGAGACAGAGAGAGAGAGGGAGTGAGACAGAGAGAGAGGGAGTGAGACAGAGAGAGAGGGAGAGAGACAGAGTGAGAGGGAGAGTGTTAGACGGAGAGAGAGGGAGTGAGAAAGAGAGAGAGGGAGAGAGACAGAGAGAGAGGGAGTGAGACAGAGAGAGAGGGAGTGAGACAGAGAGAGAGGGAGTGAGACAGAGAGAGAGGGAGGGTGTTAGACGGAGAGAGAGGGAGTGAGAAAGAGAGAGAGGGAGAGAGACAGAGAGAGAGGGAGAGTGTTAGACGGAGAGAGAGGGAGTGAGACAGTGAGAGAGGGAGGGTGTAAGACGGAGAGAGAGGGAGTGAGACAGAGAGAGAGGGAGAGTGTTAGACGGAGAGAGAGGGAGTGAAAAAGAGAGAGAGGGAGGGTGTTAGATGGAGAGAGAGGGAGAGAGAAAGAGAGAGAGGGAGAGTGTTAGACGGAGAGAGAGGGAGTGAGACAGAGAGAGAGGGAGGGTGTTAGACGGAGAGACGCACAGAGATGGAGTGAGACAGAGAGAGAGGGAGTGAGACAGAGAGAGAGGGAGAGTGTTAGACGGAGAGACGCACAGAGATGGAGTGAGACAGAGAGAGAGGGAGTGAGAGAGAGAGAGGGAGTGAGAGAGAGAGAGGGACTG
The DNA here is from genome assembly GCF_047496885.1 of Scyliorhinus torazame. Taxonomy (NCBI): domain Eukaryota; kingdom Metazoa; phylum Chordata; class Chondrichthyes; order Carcharhiniformes; family Scyliorhinidae; genus Scyliorhinus; species Scyliorhinus torazame. The sequence continues at coordinate 270,807 of NW_027307971.1, forward strand.
AGACAGAGAGAGGGAGTGAGACAGAGAGAGGGGGAGTGAGACAGAGAGAGAGGGAGAGAGACAGAGAGAGAGGGAGAGTGTTAGACGGAGAGAGAGGGAGAGAGACAGAGCGAGAGGGAGGGTGTTAGACGGAGAGAGAGGGAGTGAGATAGAGAGAGAGGGAGGGTGTTAGACGCAGAGAGAGGGAGTGAGACAGAGACAGAGGGAGAGTGTTAGACGGAGAGAGAGGGAGTGAGACAGAGAGAGAGGGAGTGAGAGAGAGAGGGAGTGAGAGAGAGAGAGGAAGTGAGACAGAGAGAGGGAGTGAGACAGAGAGAGGGGGAGTGAGACAGAGAGAGAGGGAGAGAGACAGAGAGAGAGGGAGAGTGTTAGACGGAGAGAGAGGGAGAGAGACAGAGAGAGAGGGAGGGTGTTAGACGGAGAGAGAGGGAGTGAGATAGAGAGATAGGGAGGGTTTTAGACGCAGAGAGAGGGAGTGAGACAGAGACAGAGGGAGAGTGTTAGACGCAGAGAGAGGGAGTGAGACAGAGAGAGAGGGAGTGAGACAGAGAGAGAGGGAGAGTGACAGAGAGAGAGGGATTGAGACAGAGAGAGACGGAGGGTGTTAGACAGAGAGAGAGGGAGTGAGAGAGAGAGAGAGTGAGACAGAGAGAGAGACAGAGAGAGAGGGAGGGTGTTAGACGGAGAGAGAGGGAGTGAGACAGAGAGAGAGGGAGTGAGACAGAGAGAGAGGGAGTGAGACAGAGAGAGACGGAGGGTGTTAGACAGAGAGAGAGGGAGTGAGAGAGAGAGAGAGTGAGACAGAGAGAGAGACAGAGAGAGAGGGAGGGTGTTAGACGGAGAGAGAGGGAGTGAGACAGAGAGAGAGGGAGTGAGACAGAGAGAGAGGGAGTGAGACAGTGAGAGAGGGAGAGAGACAGAGAGAGAGGGAGTGAGACAGAGAGAGAGGGAGGGTGTTAGACCGAGAGAGAGGGAGTGAGACAGAGAGAGACGGAGGGTGTTAGACAGAGAGAGAGGGAGTCAGAGAGAGAGAGAGTGAGACAGAGAGAGAGACAGAGAGAGAGGGAGGGTGTTAGACGGAGAGAGAGGGAGTGAGACAGAGAGAGAGGGAGTGAGACAGAGAGAGAGGGAGTGAGACAGTGAGAGAGGGAGAGAGACAGAGAGAGAGGGAGTGAGACAGAGAGAGAGGGAGGGTGTTAGACCGAGAGAGAGGGAGTGAGACAGAGAGAGAGGGAGGGTGTAAGACGGAGAGAGAGGGAGTGAGACAGAGAGAGAGGGAGAGAGACAGAGAGAGAGGGAGGGTGTTAGACCGAGAGAGAGGGAGTGAGACAGAGAGAGAGGGAGGGTGTAAGACGGAGAGAGAGGGAGTGAGACAGAGAGAGAGGGAGAGAGACAGAGAGAGAGGGAGAGTGTTAGACAGAGAGAGAGGGAGTGAGACAGAGAGAGAGGGAGTGAGACAGAGAGAGAGGGAGGGTGTTAGACCGAGAGACAGGGAGTGAGACAGAGAGAGAGGGAGGGTGTTAGACGGAGAGAGAGGGAGTGAGACAGAGAGAGAGGGAGAGAGACAGAGAGAGAGGGAGAGAGACAGAGAGAGAGAGAGAGAGAGACAGAGAGAGAGGGAGAGTGTTAGACGGAGAGAGAGGGAGTGAGACAGAGAGAGGGGGAGGGTGTTAGACGGAGAGAGAGGGAGTGAGACAGAGAGAGAGGGAGAGAGACAGAGAGAGAGGGAGAGTGTTAGACGGAGAGAGAGGGAGTGAGACAGAGAGAGTGGGAGGGTGTAAGACGGAGAGAGAGGGAGTGAGACAGAGAGAGAGGGAGGGTGTTAGAAGGAGAGAGAGGGAGTGAGATAGAGAGAGAGGGAGGGTGTTAGACGCAGAGAGAGGGAGAGTGAGACAGAGAGAGAGTGAGTGAGACAGAGAGAGAGGGAGGGTGTTAGACGGAGAGAGAGGGAGTGAGACAGAGAGAGAGGGAGTGAGACAGAGAGAGAGGGAGTGAGACAGAGAGAGAGGGAGGGTGTTAGACGGAGAGAGCGGGAGTGAGACAGAGAGAGAGGGAGGGTGTAAGACGGAGAGAGAGGGAGTGAGACAGAGAGAGAGGGAGGGTGTAAGACGGAGAGAGAGGGAGTGAGACAGAGAGAGAGGGAGGGTGTTAGACGGAGAGAGAGGGAGTGAGACAGAGAGAGAGGGAGGGTGTAAGATGGAGAGAGAGGGAGTGAGACAGAGAGAGAGGGAGTGAGACAGAGAGAGAGGGAGAGAGACAGAGAGAGAGGGAGGGTGTTAGACGGAGAGAGAGGGAGAGAGACAGAGAGAGAGGGAGAGTGTTAGACGGAGAGACGCAGAGAGAGGGAGTGAGACAGAGAGAGAGGGAGGGTGTTAGAGAGAGAGGGAGTGAGACAGAGAGAGAGGGAGAGTGTTAGACGGAGAGAGAGGGAGAGAGACAGAGAGAGAGGGAGTGAGACAGAGAGAGAGGGAGAGAGACAGAGAGAGAGGGAGGGTGTTAGATGGAGAGACGGAGAGAGAGGGAGTGAGACAGAGAGAGAGGGAGGGTGTAAGACGCAGAGAGAGGGAGTGAGACAGAGAGAGAGGGAGGGTGTTAGACGGAGAGAGAGGGAGGGTGGTTGACGGAGAGACGCAGAGAGAGGGAGTGAGACAGACAGAGAGAGAGTGAGACAGAGAGAGAGGGAGGGTGTTAGACGCAGAGAGAGGGAGTGAGACAGAGAGAGAGGGAGGGTGTAAGACGCAGAGAGAGGGAGTGAGACAGAGAGAGAGGGAGTGAGAGAGAGAGAGAGGGAGGGTGTAAGACGGAGAGACGCAGAGAGAGGGAGTGAGACAGAGAGAGAGGGAGGGTGTTAGACGGAGAGAGAGGGAGTGAGACAGAGAGAGAGGGAGTGAGACAGAGAGAGAAGGAGTGAGACAGAGAGGGAGGGAGGGTGTTAGACGGAGAGATGCAGAGAGAGGGAGTGAGACGGAGAGAGAGGGAGAGTGTTGGACAGAGAGAGGGAGTGAAACAGAGAGAGAGGGAGTGAGACAGAGAGAGAGGGAGAGTGTTAGACGGAGAGAGAGAGAGTAAGACAGAGAGAGAGGGTGTTAGATGGAGAGATGCAGAGAGAGGGAGTGAGACAGAGAAAGAGGGAGAGTGTTAGACGCAGAGAGAGGGAGTGAGACAGAGAAAGAGGGAGAGTGTTAGACGCAGAGAGAGGGAGTGAGACAGAGAGAGAGGGAGGGTGTTAGACGGAGAGAGAGGGAGTGAGACAGAGAGAGAGGGAGTGAGACAGAGAGAGAGGGAGTGAGACAGAGAGAGAGGGAGTGAGACAGAGAGAGAGGGAGAGAGACACAGAGAGAGGGAGGGTGTTAGACAGAGAGACGCAGAGAGAGGGAGTGAGACAGAGAGAGAGGGAGAGTGTTAGACGCAGAGAGAGGGAGTGAGACAGAGAAAGAGGGAGAGTGTTAGACGCAGAGAGAGGGAGTGAGACAGAGATAGAGGGAGAGTGTTAGACGCAGAGAGAGGGAGTGAGACAGAGAGAGAGGGAGGGTGTAAGACGCAGAGAGAGGGAGTGAGACAGAGAGAGAGGGAGTGAGAGAGAGAGAGAGGGAGGGTGTTAGACGGAGAGACGCAGAGAGAGGGAGTGAGACAGAGAGAGAGGGAGGGTGTAAGACGCAGAGAGAGGGAGTGAGACAGAGAGAGAGGGAGGGTGTTAGACGGAGAGACGCAGAGAGAGTGAGTGAGACAGAGAGAGAGGGAGAGTGTTAGACGGAGAGAGAGGGAGTGAGACAGAGAGAGAGGGAGTGAGATAGAGAGAGAGGGAGGGTGTTAGACAGAGAGAGAGGGAGTGAGACAGAGAGAGAGGGAGGGTGTTAGACGCAGAGAGAGGGAGTGAGACAGGGAGAGAGGGAGGGTGTTAGACGGAGAGAGAGGGAGTGAGACAGAGAAAGAGGGAGAGTGTTAGACGGAGAGAGAGGGAGTGAGACAGAGAGAGAGGGAGGGTGTTAGACAGAGAGAGAGGGAGTGAGACAGAGAGAGAGGGAGGGTGTTAGACGCAGAGAGAGGGAGTGAGACAGAGAGAGAGGGAGGGTGTTAGACGGAGAGAGAGGGAGTGAGACAGAGAGAGAGGGAGGGTGTTAGACGGAGAGAGAGGGAGTGAGACAGAGAAAGAGGGAGAGTGTTAGACGGAGAGAGAGGGAGTGAGATAGAGAGAGAGGGAGTGAGACGCAGAGAGAGGGAGTGAGACAGAGAGAGAGGGAGTGAGACAGAGAGAGAGGGAGTGAGACAGAGAGAGAGCGAGGGTGTTAGACGGAGAGAGAGGGAGTGAGACAGAGAGAGAGGGAGGGTGTTAGACAGAGAGAGAGGGAGTGAGACAGAGAGAGAGGGAGGGTGTTAGACGGAGAGAGAGGGAGTGAGATAGAGAGAGAGGGAGGGTGTTAGACAGAGAGAGAGGGAGTGAGACAGAGAGAGAGGGAGGGTGTTAGACGCAGAGAGAGGGAGTGAGACAGGGAGAGAGGGAGGGTGTTAGACGGAGAGAGAGGGAGTGAGACAGAGAAAGAGGGAGAGTGTTAGACGGAGAGAGAGGGAGTGAGACAGAGAGAGAGGGAGGGTGTTAGACAGAGAGAGAGGGAGTGAGACAGAGAGAGAGGGAGGGTGTTAGACGCAGAGAGAGGGAGTGAGACAGAGAGAGAGGGAGGGTGTTAGACGGAGAGAGAGGGAGTGAGACAGAGAGAGAGGGAGAGTGTTAGACGGAGAGAGAGGGAGTGAGATAGAGAGAGAGGGAGTGAGACGCAGAGAGAGGGAGTGAGACAGAGAGAGAGGGAGTGAGACAGAGAGAGAGGGAGTGAGACAGAGAGAGAGGGAGGGTGTTAGACGGAGAGAGAGGGAGTGAGACAGAGAGAGAGGGAGGGTGTTAGACAGAGAGAGAGGGAGTGAGACAGAGAAAGAGGGAGAGTGTTAGACGGAGAGAGAGGGAGTGAGATAGAGAGAGAGGGAGTGAGACGCAGAGAGAGGGAGTGAGACAGAGAGAGAGGGAGTGAGACAGAGAGAGAGGGAGTGAGACAGAGAGAGAGGGAGGGTGTTAGACGGAGAGAGAGGGAGTGAGACAGAGAGAGAGGGAGGGTGTTAGACAGAGAGAGAGGGAGTGAGACAGAGAGAGAGGGAGGGTGTTAGACGCAGAGAGAGGGAGTGAGACAGAGAGAGAGGGAGGGTGTTAGACGGAGAGAGAGGGAGTGAGACAGAGAAAGAGGGAGAGTGTTAGACGGAGAGAGAGGGAGTGAGATAAAGAGAGAGGGAGGGTGTTAGACGGAGAGAGAGGGAGTGAGACAGAGAGAGAGGGAGAGAGACAGAGAGAGAGGGAGAGAGACAGAGAGAGAGAGAGAGAGAGACAGAGAGAGAGGGAGAGTGTTAGACGGAGAGAGAGGGAGTGAGACAGAGAGAGGGGGAGGGTGTTAGACGGAGAGAGAGGGAGTGAGACAGAGAGAGAGGGAGAGAGACAGAGAGAGAGGGAGAGTGTTAGACGGAGAGAGAGGGAGTGAGACAGAGAGAGTGGGAGGGTGTAAGACGGAGAGAGAGGGAGTGAGACAGAGAGAGAGGGAGGGTGTTAGAAGGAGAGAGAGGGAGTGAGATAGAGAGAGAGGGAGGGTGTTAGACGCAGAGAGAGGGAGAGTGAGACAGAGAGAGAGTGAGTGAGACAGAGAGAGAGGGAGTGAGACAGAGAGAGAGGGAGGGTGTTAGACGGAGAGAGAGGGAGTGAGACAGAGAGAGAGGGAGGGTGTAAGACGGAGAGAGTTGGAGTGAGACAGAGAGAGAGGGAGGGTGTTAGACGGAGAGAGAGGGAGCGAGACAGAGAGAGAGGGAGAGTGTTAGACGTAGAGAGAGGGAGTGAGACAGAGAGAGAGGGAGGGTGTAAGACCGAGAGACGCAGAGAGAGGGAGTGAGACAGAGAGAGAGGGAGGGTGTTAGACGGAGAGACGCAGAGAGAGGGAGTGAGACAGAGAGAGAGGGAGGGTGTTAGACGGAGAGAGCAGAGAGAGGGAGTGAGACAGAGAGAGAGGGAGTGAGACAGAGAGAGAGGGAGAGAGACAGAGAGAGAGGGAGAGTGTTAGACGGAGAGAGCAGAGAGAGGGAGTGAGACAGAGAGAGAGGGAGTGAGACAGAGAGAGAGGGAGGGTGTAAGACGGAGAGAGAGGGAGTGAGACAGAGAGAGAGGGAGTGAGACAGAGTGAGAGGGAGAGAGACAGAGGGAGAGGGAGGGTGTTAGACGGAGAGAGAGGGAGAGAGACAGAGAGAGAGGGAGGGTGTAAGACGCAGAGAGAGGGAGAGAGACAGAGAGAGAGGGAGTGAGACAGAGAGAGAGGGAGTGAGACAGAGAGAGAGGGAGGGTGTAAGACGCAGAGAGAGGGAGAGAGACAGAGAGAGAGGGAGAGTGTTAGACGGAGAGATGCAGAGAGAGGGAGTGAGACAGAGAGAGAGGGAGTGAGACAGAGAGAGAGGGAGAGAGACAGAGAGAGAGGGAGAGTGTTAGACGGAGAGAGCAGAGAGAGGGAGTGAGACAGAGAGAGAGGGAGAGAGACAGAGAGAGAGGGAGGGTGTAAGACGGAGAGATGCAGAGAGAGGGAGTGAGACAGAGAGAGAGGGAGGCTGTTAGATGGAGAGAGAGGGAGTGAGACATAGAGAGAGAGAGACAGAGAGAGAGGGAGTGAGACAGAGAGAGAGGGAGTGAGACAGAGAGAGAGGGAGTGAGACAGAGAGAGAGGGAGAGAGACAGAGAGAGAGGGAGGGTGTTAGACGGAGAGAGAGGGAGTGAGACAGAGAGAGAGGGAGAGAGACAGAGAGAGAGGGAGTGAGACAGAGAGAGAGGGAGTGAGACAGAGAGAGAGGGAGGGTGTAAGACGGAGAGAGAGGGAGTGAGACAGAGAAAGAGGGACGGTGTAAGACGGAGAGACAGGGAGTGAGACAGAGAGAGAGGGAGTGAGACAGAGAGAGAGGGAGTGAGACAGAGAGAGAGGGAGAGACAGAGAGAGAGGGAGGGTGTTAGACGGAGAGACGCAGAGAGAGAGAGTGAGACAGAGAGAGAGGGAGGGTGTAAGACGCAGAGAGAGGGAGTGAGACAGAGAGAGAGGGAGGGTGTTAGACGGAGAGAGAGGGAGTGAGACAGAGAGAGAGAGGGAGTGAGACAGAGAGAGAGGGAGTGAGACAGAGAGAGAGGGAGAGAGACAGAGTGAGAGGGAGAGTGTTAGACGGAGAGAGAGGGAGTGAGAAAGAGAGAGAGGGAGAGAGACAGAGAGAGAGGGAGTGAGACAGAGAGAGAGGGAGTGAGACAGAGAGAGAGGGAGTGAGACAGAGAGAGAGGGAGGGTGTTAGACGGAGAGAGAGGGAGTTAGAAAGAGAGAGAGGGAGAGAGACAGAGAGAGAGGGAGAGTGTTAGACGGAGAGAGAGGGAGTGAGACAGTGAGAGAGGGAGGGTGTAAGACGGAGAGAGAGGGAGTGAGACAGAGAGAGAGGGAGAGTGTTAGACGGAGAGAGAGGGAGTGAAAAAGAGAGAGAGGGAGGGTGTTAGATGGAGAGAGAGGGAGAGAGAAAGAGAGAGAGGGAGAGTGTTAGACGGAGAGAGAGGGAGTGAGACAGAGAGAGAGGGAGGGTGTTAGACGGAGAGACGCACAGAGATGGAGTGAGACAGAGAGAGAGGGAGTGAGACAGAGAGAGAGGGAGAGTGTTAGACGGAGAGACGCACAGAGATGGAGTGAGACAGAGAGAGAGGGAGTGAGAGAGAGAGAGGGAGTGAGAGAGAGAGAGGGACTGAGACAGAGAGAGGGAGTGAGACAGAGAGAGGGGGAGTGAGACAGAGAGAGAGGGAGAGAGACAGAGAGAGAGGGAGAGTGTTAGACGGAGAGAGAGGGAGAGAGACAGAGAGAGAGGGAGGGTGTTAGACGGAGAGAGAGGGAGTGAGATAGAGAGAGAGGGAGGGTTTTAGACGCAGAGAGAGGGAGTGAGACAGAGACAGAGGGAGAGTGTTAGACGCAGAGAGAGGGAGTGAGACAGAGAGAGAGGGAGTGAGACAGAGAGAGAGGGAGAGTGACAGAGAGAGAGGGATTGAGACAGAGAGAGACGGAGGGTGTTAGACAGAGAGAGAGGGAGTGAGAGAGAGAGAGAGTGAGACAGAGAGAGAGACAGAGAGAGAGGGAGGGTGTTAGACGGAGAGAGAGGGAGTGAGACAGAGAGAGAGGGAGTGAGACAGAGAGAGAGGGAGTGAGACAGAGAGAGACGGAGGGTGTTAGACAGAGAGAGAGGGAGTGAGAGAGAGAGAGAGTGAGACAGAGAGAGAGACAGAGAGAGAGGGAGGGTGTTAGACGGAGAGAGAGGGAGTGAGACAGAGAGAGAGGGAGTGAGACAGAGAGAGAGGGAGTGAGACAGTGAGAGAGGGAGAGAGACAGAGAGAGAGGGAGTGAGACAGAGAGAGAGGGAGGGTGTTAGACCGAGAGAGAGGGAGTGAGACAGAGAGAGACGGAGGGTGTTAGACAGAGAGAGAGGGAGTCAGAGAGAGAGAGAGTGAGACAGAGAGAGAGACAGAGAGAGAGGGAGGGTGTTAGACGGAGAGAGAGGGAGTGAGACAGAGAGAGAGGGAGTGAGACAGAGAGAGAGGGAGTGAGACAGTGAGAGAGGGAGAGAGACAGAGAGAGAGGGAGTGAGACAGAGAGAGAGGGAGGGTGTTAGACCGAGAGAGAGGGAGTGAGACAGAGAGAGAGGGAGGGTGTAAGACGGAGAGAGAGGGAGTGAGACAGAGAGAGAGGGAGAGAGACAGAGAGAGAGGGAGGGTGTTAGACCGAGAGAGAGGGAGTGAGACAGAGAGAGAGGGAGGGTGTAAGACGGAGAGAGAGGGAGTGAGACAGAGAGAGAGGGAGAGAGACAGAGAGAGAGGGAGAGTGTTAGACAGAGAGAGAGGGAGTGAGACAGAGAGAGAGGGAGTGAGACAGAGAGAGAGGGAGGGTGTTAGACCGAGAGACAGGGAGTGAGACAGAGAGAGAGGGAGGGTGTTAGACGGAGAGAGAGGGAGTGAGACAGAGAGAGAGGGAGAGAGACAGAGAGAGAGGGAGAGAGACAGAGAGAGAGAGAGAGAGAGACAGAGAGAGAGGGAGAGTGTTAGACGGAGAGAGAGGGAGTGAGACAGAGAGAGGGGGAGGGTGTTAGACGGAGAGAGAGGGAGTGAGACAGAGAGAGAGGGAGAGAGACAGAGAGAGAGGGAGAGTGTTAGACGGAGAGAGAGGGAGTGAGACAGAGAGAGTGGGAGGGTGTAAGACGGAGAGAGAGGGAGTGAGACAGAGAGAGAGGGAGGGTGTTAGAAGGAGAGAGAGGGAGTGAGATAGAGAGAGAGGGAGGGTGTTAGACGCAGAGAGAGGGAGAGTGAGACAGAGAGAGAGTGAGTGAGACAGAGAGAGAGGGAGGGTGTTAGACGGAGAGAGAGGGAGTGAGACAGAGAGAGAGGGAGTGAGACAGAGAGAGAGGGAGTGAGACAGAGAGAGAGGGAGGGTGTTAGACGGAGAGAGCGGGAGTGAGACAGAGAGAGAGGGAGGGTGTAAGACGGAGAGAGAGGGAGTGAGACAGAGAGAGAGGGAGGGTGTAAGACGGAGAGAGAGGGAGTGAGACAGAGAGAGAGGGAGGGTGTTAGACGGAGAGAGAGGGAGTGAGACAGAGAGAGAGGGAGGGTGTAAGATGGAGAGAGAGGGAGTGAGACAGAGAGAGAGGGAGTGAGACAGAGAGAGAGGGAGAGAGACAGAGAGAGAGGGAGGGTGTTAGACGGAGAGAGAGGGAGAGAGACAGAGAGAGAGGGAGAGTGTTAGACGGAGAGACGCAGAGAGAGGGAGTGAGACAGAGAGAGAGGGAGGGTGTTAGAGAGAGAGGGAGTGAGACAGAGAGAGAGGGAGAGTGTTAGACGGAGAGAGAGGGAGAGAGACAGAGAGAGAGGGAGTGAGACAGAGAGAGAGGGAGAGAGACAGAGAGAGAGGGAGGGTGTTAGATGGAGAGACGGAGAGAGAGGGAGTGAGACAGAGAGAGAGGGAGGGTGTAAGACGCAGAGAGAGGGAGTGAGACAGAGAGAGAGGGAGGGTGTTAGACGGAGAGAGAGGGAGGGTGGTTGACGGAGAGACGCAGAGAGAGGGAGTGAGACAGACAGAGAGAGAGTGAGACAGAGAGAGAGGGAGGGTGTTAGACGCAGAGAGAGGGAGTGAGACAGAGAGAGAGGGAGGGTGTAAGACGCAGAGAGAGGGAGTGAGACAGAGAGAGAGGGAGTGAGAGAGAGAGAGAGGGAGGGTGTAAGACGGAGAGACGCAGAGAGAGGGAGTGAGACAGAGAGAGAGGGAGGGTGTTAGACGGAGAGAGAGGGAGTGAGACAGAGAGAGAGGGAGTGAGACAGAGAGAGAAGGAGTGAGACAGAGAGGGAGGGAGGGTGTTAGACGGAGAGATGCAGAGAGAGGGAGTGAGACGGAGAGAGAGGGAGAGTGTTGGACAGAGAGAGGGAGTGAAACAGAGAGAGAGGGAGTGAGACAGAGAGAGAGGGAGAGTGTTAGACGGAGAGAGAGAGAGTAAGACAGAGAGAGAGGGTGTTAGATGGAGAGATGCAGAGAGAGGGAGTGAGACAGAGAAAGAGGGAGAGTGTTAGACGCAGAGAGAGGGAGTGAGACAGAGAAAGAGGGAGAGTGTTAGACGCAGAGAGAGGGAGTGAGACAGAGAGAGAGGGAGGGTGTTAGACGGAGAGAGAGGGAGTGAGACAGAGAGAGAGGGAGTGAGACAGAGAGAGAGGGAGTGAGACAGAGAGAGAGGGAGTGAGACAGAGAGAGAGGGAGAGAGACACAGAGAGAGGGAGGGTGTTAGACAGAGAGACGCAGAGAGAGGGAGTGAGACAGAGAGAGAGGGAGAGTGTTAGACGCAGAGAGAGGGAGTGAGACAGAGAAAGAGGGAGAGTGTTAGACGCAGAGAGAGGGAGTGAGACAGAGATAGAGGGAGAGTGTTAGACGCAGAGAGAGGGAGTGAGACAGAGAGAGAGGGAGGGTGTAAGACGCAGAGAGAGGGAGTGAGACAGAGAGAGAGGGAGTGAGAGAGAGAGAGAGGGAGGGTGTTAGACGGAGAGACGCAGAGAGAGGGAGTGAGACAGAGAGAGAGGGAGGGTGTAAGACGCAGAGAGAGGGAGTGAGACAGAGAGAGAGGGAGGGTGTTAGACGGAGAGACGCAGAGAGAGTGAGTGAGACAGAGAGAGAGGGAGAGTGTTAGACGGAGAGAGAGGGAGTGAGACAGAGAGAGAGGGAGTGAGATAGAGAGAGAGGGAGGGTGTTAGACAGAGAGAGAGGGAGTGAGACAGAGAGAGAGGGAGGGTGTTAGACGCAGAGAGAGGGAGTGAGACAGGGAGAGAGGGAGGGTGTTAGACGGAGAGAGAGGGAGTGAGACAGAGAAAGAGGGAGAGTGTTAGACGGAGAGAGAGGGAGTGAGACAGAGAGAGAGGGAGGGTGTTAGACAGAGAGAGAGGGAGTGAGACAGAGAGAGAGGGAGGGTGTTAGACGCAGAGAGAGGGAGTGAGACAGAGAGAGAGGGAGGGTGTTAGACGGAGAGAGAGGGAGTGAGACAGAGAGAGAGGGAGGGTGTTAGACGGAGAGAGAGGGAGTGAGACAGAGAAAGAGGGAGAGTGTTAGACGGAGAGAGAGGGAGTGAGATAGAGAGAGAGGGAGTGAGACGCAGAGAGAGGGAGTGAGACAGAGAGAGAGGGAGTGAGACAGAGAGAGAGGGAGTGAGACAGAGAGAGAGCGAGGGTGTTAGACGGAGAGAGAGGGAGTGAGACAGAGAGAGAGGGAGGGTGTTAGACAGAGAGAGAGGGAGTGAGACAGAGAGAGAGGGAGGGTGTTAGACGGAGAGAGAGGGAGTGAGATAGAGAGAGAGGGAGGGTGTTAGACAGAGAGAGAGGGAGTGAGACAGAGAGAGAGGGAGGGTGTTAGACGCAGAGAGAGGGAGTGAGACAGGGAGAGAGGGAGGGTGTTAGACGGAGAGAGAGGGAGTGAGACAGAGAAAGAGGGAGAGTGTTAGACGGAGAGAGAGGGAGTGAGACAGAGAGAGAGGGAGGGTGTTAGACAGAGAGAGAGGGAGTGAGACAGAGAGAGAGGGAGGGTGTTAGACGCAGAGAGAGGGAGTGAGACAGAGAGAGAGGGAGGGTGTTAGACGGAGAGAGAGGGAGTGAGACAGAGAGAGAGGGAGAGTGTTAGACGGAGAGAGAGGGAGTGAGATAGAGAGAGAGGGAGTGAGACGCAGAGAGAGGGAGTGAGACAGAGAGAGAGGGAGTGAGACAGAGAGAGAGGGAGTGAGACAGAGAGAGAGGGAGGGTGTTAGACGGAGAGAGAGGGAGTGAGACAGAGAGAGAGGGAGGGTGTTAGACAGAGAGAGAGGGAGTGAGACAGAGAAAGAGGGAGAGTGTTAGACGGAGAGAGAGGGAGTGAGATAGAGAGAGAGGGAGTGAGACGCAGAGAGAGGGAGTGAGACAGAGAGAGAGGGAGTGAGACAGAGAGAGAGGGAGTGAGACAGAGAGAGAGGGAGGGTGTTAGACGGAGAGAGAGGGAGTGAGACAGAGAGAGAGGGAGGGTGTTAGACAGAGAGAGAGGGAGTGAGACAGAGAGAGAGGGAGGGTGTTAGACGCAGAGAGAGGGAGTGAGACAGAGAGAGAGGGAGGGTGTTAGACGGAGAGAGAGGGAGTGAGACAGAGAAAGAGGGAGAGTGTTAGACGGAGAGAGAGGGAGTGAGATAAAGAGAGAGGGAGGGTGTTAGACGGAGAGAGAGGGAGTGAGACAGAGAGAGAGGGAGAGTGTTAGACGCAGAGAGAGGGAGTGAGACAGAGAGAGAGGGAGTGAGACAGAGAGAGAGGGAGTGAGACAGAGAGAGAGGGAGGGTGTTAGATGGAGAGAGAGGGAGTGAGATAGAGAGAGAGGGAGGGTGTTAGACGGAGAGAGAGGGAGAGAGATGGAGTGAGACAGAGAGAGAGGGGGGGTGTTAGACGGAGAGAGGGGGAGTGAGACAGAGAGAGAGGGAGGGTGTTAGACGGAGAGACGGAAAGAGAGGCAGTGAGGCAGAGAGAGAGGGAGGGTGTTAGACAGAGAGAGGGAGTGAGACAGAGAGAGAGGGAGTGAGACAGAGAGAGAGGGAGGGTGTAAGACGGAGAGACGGAACGAGAGGCAGTGAGACAGAGAGAGAGGGAGGGTGTAAGGCGGAGAGAGAGGGAGTGAGATAGAGAGAGAGGGAGGGTGTTAGATGGAGAGAGAGGGAGTGAGATAGAGAGAGAGGGAGTGAGACAGAGAGAGAGGGAGGGTGTTAGATGGAGAGAGAGGGAGTGAGACAGAGAGAGAGGGAGTGAGACAGAGAGAGAAGGAGTGAGAAAGAGAGAGAGGTAGTGAGACAGAGAGAGAGGGAGTGAGAAAGAGAGAGAGGGAGTGAGACAGAGAGAGAGGGAGTGAGACAGAGAGAGAGGGAGAGAGAGAGGGAGAGAGACAGGGAGAGAGACAGGGAGAGAGGGAGAGTGTTAGACGGGGAGAGAGGGAGGGTGTAAGACGGAGAGACGCAGAGAGAGGGAGTGAGACAGAGAGAGAGGGAGTGAGACAGAGAGAGAGGGAGTGAGACAGAGAGAGAGGGAGAGTGTTAGACGGAGAGAGAGGGAGAGTGTTAGACGGAGAGAGAGGGAGTGAGACTGAGAGAGAGGGAGAGTGTTGACGGAGAGAGAGGGAGAGTGTTAGACGGAGAGAGACAGAGAGAGGGGGAGTGAGACAGAGAGAGAGGGAGAGACAGAGAGAGAGGGAGGGTGTAAGACGGAGAGAGAGGGGAGTAGATAGAGAGAGAGGGAGGGTGTTAGACGCAGAGAGAGGGAGAGAGAGGGAGTGAGACAGAGAGAGAGGGAGAGTGCTAGACGGAGAGAGAGGGAGTGAGAAAGAGAGAGAGGGTGAGTGTTAGACGGATAGAGAGGGAGTGAGACAGAGAGAGAGGGAGGGTGTTAGACGGAGAGAGAGGGAGTGAGACAGAGAGAGAGGGAGTGAGACGGAGAGAGAGGGAGTGAGAAAGAGAGAGAGGGAGAGAGACAGAGAGAGAGTGAGTGGAGACAGAGAGAGAGGGAGAGTGTTAGACGGAGAGAGCAGAGAGAGGGAGTGAGACAGAGAGAGAGGGAGTGAGACAGAGAGAGAGGGAGGGTGTTAGACAGAGAGAGAGGGAGCGAGACAGAGAGAGAGGGAGGCTGTGAGACGCAGAGAGAGGGAGTGAGACAGAGAGAGAGGGAGGCTGTGAGACGGAGAGAGAGGGAGTGAGACAGAGAGAGAGGGAGTGAGACGGAGAGAGAGGGAGTGAGAAAGAGAGAGAGGGAGAGTGTTAGACGGAGAGAGAGGGAGTGAGACAGAGAGAGAGGGAGGGTGTTAGACGGAGAGAAGCAGAGAGAGGGAGTGAGACGGAGAGAGAGGGAGGGTGTTAGACGGAGAGAGAGGGAGTGAGACAGAGAGAGAGGGAGTGAGACGGAGAGAGAGGGAGAGAGACAGAGAGAGAGGGAGTGAGACAGAGAGAGAGGGAGGGTGTAAGACGGAGAGAGAGGGAGTGAGACAGAGAGAGAGGGAGAGAGACAGAGAGAGAGGAGTGAGAAAGAGAGAGGGGGAGAGAGACGGAGAGAGAGGGAGTGAGACAGAGAGAGAGGGAGGGTGTAAGACGGAGAGAGAGGGAGAGAGACAGAGAGAGAGGGAGGGTGTTAGACGGAGAGAGAGGAGTGTGTTAGACGGAGAGAGAGGGAGTGAGAGAGAGAGAGAGGGAATGAGACAGAGAGAGAGGGAGTGAGACAGAGAGAGAGGGAGTGAGACGCAGAGAGAGGGAGGGTGTTAGACGGAGAGAGAGGGAGTGAGACAGAGAGAGAGGGAGTGAGACAGAGAGAGAGGGAGTGAGACAGAGAGAGAGGGAGTGAGACAGAGAGAGAGGGAGTGAGAAGGAGAGAGACAGAGTGAGAGGGAGTGAGTCAGAGAGAGAGGGAGTGAGACAGAGAGAGAGGGAGGGTGTAAGACGGAGAGACACAGAGAGAGGGAGTGAGAGAGAGAGAGAGGGGAGTGAGACAGAGAGAGAGGGAGAGAGACAGAGAGAGGAGAGTGTTAGACGGAGAGAGAGGGAGTGAGACAGAGAGAGAGGGAGGGTGTAAGATGAAGAGGGAGTGAGACAGAGAGAGAGGGAGTGAGACAGTGAGAGAGGGAGTGAGACAGAGAGAGAGGGAGGGTGTAAGATGAAGAGGGAGTGAGACAGAGAGAGAGGGAGTGAGCCAGAGAGAGAGGGAGTGAGACAGAGAGAGAGGGAGAGAGACAGAGAGAGAGGGAGAGAGACACAGAGAGAGGGAGAGAGACACAGAGAGAGGAGAGAGACGCAGAGAGAGGGAGAGAGACGCAGAGAGAGGGAGGGAGACGCAGAGAGAGGGAGAGAGACGCAGAGAGAGGGAGGGAGACGCAGAGAGAGGGAGAGAGACGCAGAGAGAGGGAGTGAGACAGAGAGAGAGGGAGAGAGACGCAGAGAGAGGGAGAGAGACGCAGAGAGAGGGAGAGAGACAGAGAGAGGGAGAGAGACGCAGAGAGAGGGAGAGAGACACAGGGAGAGGGAGAGAGACACAGAGAGAGGGAGAGAGACACAGAGAGAGGGAGAGAGAGAGAGAGAGGGAGAGAGACGCAGAGAGAGGGAGAGAGACGCAGAGAGAGGGAGAGAGACACAGAGAGAGGGAGAGAGACGCAGAGAGAGGGAGAGAGACGCAGAGAGAGGGAGAGAGACGCAGAGAGAGGGAGAGAGACACAGGGAGAGGGAGAGAGACGCAGAGAGAGGGAGAGAGACACAGAGAGAGGGAGAGAGACGCAGAGAGAGGGAGAGAGACACAGGGAGAGAGAGAGACGCAGAGAGAGGGAGAGAGACACAGAGAGAGGGAGAGAGACGCAGAGGGAGGGAGAGAGACGCAGAGAGAGGGAGAGAGACGCAGAGAGAGGGAGAGAGACACAGAGAGAGAGGGAGAGACACAGAGAGAGGGAGTGAGACAGAGAGAGAGGGAGAGAGACACAGAGAGAGGGAGAGAGACGGAGAGAGGGAGAGAGACGCAGAGAGAGGGAGAGAGACACAGAGAGAGAGGGAGAGACACAGAGAGAGGGAGTGAGACAGAGAGAGAGGGAGAGAGACTGAGAGAGGGAGAGAGACAGAGAGAGACAGAGAGAGGGAGAGAGACGCAGAGAGAGGGAGAGAGACGGAGAGAGAGGGAGAGAGACGCAGAGAGAGGGAGTGAGACGCAGAGAGAGGGAGAGAGACGCAGAGAGAGGGAGAGAGACGCAGAGAGAGGGAGAGAGACGCAGAGAGAGGGGAGTGAGACGCAGAGAGAGGGAGAGAGACGCAGAGAGAGGGGAGAGAGACGGAGAGAGAGGGAGAGAGACACAGAGAGAGGGAGAGACAGAGAGAGAGGGAGTGAGACAGAGGAGAGGGAGGGAGGAGACAGAGAGAGAGGGAGTGAAGACAGAGAGAGA